>NW_024609738.1:257500-310000 GCF_018296145.1 Oncorhynchus tshawytscha
ACACATCATATACTGGGTCAGGTACTGGGTCAGGTACAGGTACTGGGTCAGCTATACCCTACAGGTACTGGGTCAGGTACTGGGTCAGTTATACCCTACAGGTACTGGGTCAGGTATACCCTACAGGTACTGGGTCAGGTATACCCTACAGGTACTGGGTCAGATATACCCTACAGGTACTGGGTCAGGTATACCCTACAGGTACTGGGTCAGGTACTGGGTCAGGTATACCCTACAGGTACTGGGTCAGATATACCCTACAGGTACTGGGTCAGTTATACCCTACAGGTACTGGGTCAGCTATACCCTACAGGTACTGGGTCAGCTATACCCTACAGGTACTGGGTCAGGTACTGGGTCAGGTATACCCTACAGGTACTGGGTCAGATATACCCTACAGGTACTGGGTCAGATATACCCTACAGGTACTGGGTCAGTTATACCCTACAGGTACTGGGTCAGATATACCCTACAGGTACTGGGTCAGTTATACCCTACAGGTACTGGGTCAGTTATACCCTACAGGTACTGGGTCAGATATACCCTACACGTACTGGGTCAGTTATACCCTACAGGTACTGGGTCAGATATACCCTACACGTACTCAGTCAGGCCAGGGGTCTGAGGTGGTATAGGCTAGCCTTACCAACTGCAGAAACAGACTGACTACAACCTCACAGCACAGTTCACTGACTACTGAGTACAACCTCACAGTACAGTTCACTGACTACTGAGTACAACCTCACAGTACAGTTCACTGACTACAACCTCACAGCACAGTTCACTGAGTACAACCTCACAGCACAGTTCACTGACTACTGAGTACAACCTCACAGCACAGTTCACTGACTACTGAGTACAACCTCACAGCACAGTTCACTGACTACAACCTCACAGTACAGTTCACTGACTACTGAGTACAACCTCACAGCACAGTTCACTGACTACAACCTCACAGCACAGTTCACTGAGTACAACCTCACAGCACAGTTCACTGACTACAACCTCACAGTACAGTTCACTGACTACTGAGTACAACCTCACAGCACAGCTCACTGACTACTGAGTACAACCTCACAGCACAGTTCACTGACTACTGAGTACAACCTCACAGCACAGTTCACTGACTACTGAGTACAACCTCACAGCACAGTTCACTGACTACAACCTCACAGCACAGTTCACTGACTACAACCTCACAGCACAGTTCACTGACTACAACCTCACAGCACAGTTCACTGAGTACAACCTCACAGCACAGTTCACTGACTACAACCTCACAGCACAGTTCACTGACTACTGAGTACAACCTCACAGCACAGTTCACTGACTACTGAGTACAACCTCACAGCACAGTTCACTGACTACTGAGTACAACCTCACAGCACAGTTCACTGACTACTGAGTACAACCTCACAGCACAGTTCACTGACTACAACCTCACAGTACAGTTCACTGACTACTGAGTACAACCTCACAGCACAGTTCACTGACTACAACCTCACAGCACAGTTCACTGAGTACAACCTCACAGCACAGTTCACTGACTACAACCTCACAGTACAGTTCACTGACTACTGAGTACAACCTCACAGCACAGTTCACTGACTACTGAGTACAACCTCACAGCACAGCTCACTGACTACTGAGTACAACCTCACAGCACAGTTCACTGACTACTGAGTACAACCTCACAGCACAGTTCACTGACTACTGAGTACAACCTCACAGCACAGTTCACTGACTACTGAGTACAACCTCACAGCACAGTTCACTGAGTACAACCTCACAGCACAGTTCACTGACTACTGAGTACAACCTCACAGCACAGTTCACTGACTACAACCTCACAGTACAGTTCACTGACTACAACCTCACAGTACAGTTCACTGACTACAACCTCACACTGCTTCTTGACACACTGCTGCTTGACACACTGCTTCTTGACACACTGCTTCTTGACACACTGCTGCTTGACACACTGCTTCTTGACACACTGCTGCTTGACACACTGCTGCTTGACACACTGCTCGCTTAACACACTGCTGCTTGACACACTGCTGCTTGACACACTGCTTCTTGACACACTGCTTCTTGACACACTGCTGCTTGACACACTGCTGCTTGACACACTGCTCGCTTAACACACTGCTGCTTGACACACTGCTTCTTGACACACTGCTTCTTGACACACTGCTGCTTGACACACTGCTTCTTGACACACTGCTTCTTGACACACTGCTTCTTGACACACTGCTGCTTGACACACTGCTGCTTGACACACTGCTTCTTGACACACTGCTTCTTGACACACTGCTGCTTGACACACTGCTGCTTGACACACTGCTCACTTAACCCGGAAGCCAGCCGCACCAATGTGTTGGAGGAAACACCGTACACCTGGCGACCGTGTCAGCGTGCACTGAGCCTGGACCACCACAGGGGTCGCTAGAGCACGATGGGACAAGGACATCCCGGCCAGCCAAACCCTTTCCTAACCCGGACGATGCTAGGTCAATTGTGCGTTGCCTCATGGGTCTCCCAGTCGCAGCTGGCTGCGGCACAGCCCGGGATCGAACCCGGATCTGTAGTGACGCCTACAGACCGCTGCGCCACTCGGGAGTTCCCCTTATAAAATACATTTGATTGATTGATAATATGTGAGAAAAAGTAGGCAATATTTGACGGTCAGTGCGTACCCTGTCCAGTCTGGCATCGTCGCCCGCTCTCGAAGGAGAAGAGGTTGGAGTCGTAACCGTAGCGACGCAGACAGAGGTAAGGCCACTTGACGGTGTCACGTTTCCTGGTGTGGAGGATAAGCTCCTCCTCTGTCAGCTCCATCAAGCCTGAGCCCAACTCATTACCATCGTCATCCACATTTATCACCTGGGGGGGGAGAGAGACAGGTGTAGAGAGAGAGAGAGAGAGTGGGGGAGAGACAGGTGTAGAGAGAGAGAGAGAGTGAGAGAGAGAGAGTGAAAGAGAGAGTGAAAGAGAGAGCGAGAGAGAGAGAGACAGACACAGGGCTCATGAGGTTATCATAGAATCAGTTGGTGGACTATTATCACTTGGTCTGGACTGAGTTGAAGCTAGAAGCTCTGGACATGGATCACAGGAAGAAAGAGAACACTTCAGGTAAGTCATGGTGGAAAATCTTTAGGGTTCACTGGTGAATCACTTCCCTGTTGCTGTTAAAGACAACAGTCAGCTAGGTGGAGAGGGGTGGTGAGATTCACTTTGAGGCCATTGGCCCTGTTGATGGCTCTCAGGAGAGGAGAGGAGAGGAGAGGAGAGGAGAGGAGAGGAGAGGAGAGGAGAGGAGAGGAGAGGAGAGGAGAGGAGAGGAGAGGAGAGGAGAGGGAGGAGAGGAGAGGAGAGGAGAGGGAGAGGAGAGGAGAGAGAGGAGAGAGAGGAGAGGAGAGGAGAGGAGAGGAGAGGAGAGGAGAGGAGAGGAGAGGAGAGGAGAGGAGAGGAGAGGAGAGGAGAGGAGAGGAGAGGAAAGGAAGGAAAAGAAAAAGAGATGAAAAGAGGAGAGGAGAGAAAAGAGAGAAAAGAGAAGGAGAAGAGAAGAGAGGAGAAGGAGAAGAGAGAGAGAGAGAGAAGACGGAAGAGATGTTAGCAGTAGACCAGCATCAGTCTACAGCACAGTGTTAGCAGTAGCACTAGCATCAGTCTACAGCACAGTGTTAGCAGTAGCACTAGCATCAGAGTCTACAGCACAGTGTTAGCAGTAGCACAGCATCAGGTCTACAGCACAGTGTTAGCAGTAGTAGCATCACTACAGCAGTGTTCAGTAGTCTACAGCACAGTGTTAGCAGTAGCACTAGCATCAGGTCTACAGCACAGTGTTAGCAGTAGCACTAGCATCAGGTCTACAGCACAGTGTTAGCAGTAGCACTAGCATCAGGTCTACAGCACAGTGTTAGCAGTAGCACTAGCATCAGGTCTACAGCACAGTGTTAGCAGTAGCACTAGCATCAGGTCTACAGCACAGTGTTAGCAGTAGCACTAGCATCAGGTCTACAGCACAGTAGACAAAAGCAGATATGTCGCAGGCAGAGGGCCAGAGTCAGGCTGAATGGTTAATGATTTGACATGTCAGAAACAGCCAGACCAGTCATCCGTTGCTATATTACTGGTATCACATGATCCAACCTAGCTGGCCATTAAAGCCAAGCCGTGTCTGGTCTGACTAACACAGTACAGTACCTGTCTGTACACATACTATACTGCAGACAGTCTGTCTGTCCTTGTAGAAGCCCTGGTTAGAACACTACCACTATATACCCTGAGGTAGAAATGATCCTTTACCATGGGGAGGAGGAGGGAGGGACAGAGAGGGGGGGAGAGACAGGGAGGGGGTGGGACAGAGAGACAGAGAGGGGGAGGGAGAGACAGAGGAGGGAGGGAGGGAGGGAGGGAGGGAGGGAGGGAGGGAGGGAGGGGGGAGGGAGGGAGGGAGGGAGGGAGGGAGGGGGGGGAGGGAGGGAGGGAGGGAGGGAGGGGGGGCAGGGAGGGAGACAGAGAGGGGGCAGGGAGGGAGACAGAGAGGGGGCAGGGAGGGAGACAGAGAGGGGCAGGGAGGGAGAGAGAGGGGGCAGGGAGGGGAGAGAGAGGGGGGAGAGAGAGGGGGAGGGAGAGACAGAGAGGGGGAGGGAGAGACAGAGGGGGGGAGAGAGAGGAGGGAGGGAGGGAGAGAGACAGGGGGAGAGAGAGACAGACAGACAGACAGACAGGAGGCCAGCTATGTTGCCCACAAAATGATGTGGAAACTGAGCTGCACTTCCTAACCTCCTGCCAAATGTATGACCATATTAGAGAGACATATTTCCCTCAGATTACACAGATCCACAAAGAATTTGAAAACAAACACAATTTTGATAAACTCCCATATCTACCTGGTGAAATACCACAGTGTGACATCACAGCAGCAAGATGTGTGACCTGTTGCCACAAGAAAAGGGCAACCAGTGAAGAACAAACATTGTAAATACAACCCATATTTATGTTTATTTATTTTCCCTTTTGTACATTAACAGAGGGACGGAGAAGAGGGAGGGAGGGACGGAGAAGAGGGAGGGAGGGAGGGAGGGAGGGAGGGGGAGGGAGGGAGGGAGGGAGGGAGGGAGGGAGGGAGGGAGGGAGGGAGGGAGGGAGGGAGGGAGGGAGGGAGAAAAAGAAGGGGACCCACCTTGAATTTGCTCTGATGCTTATCAGGGAAGTCTTTGTCAGGACAGCTACAGTAGCTACCCATGTCTCGTTCAGAACACCATCTGACCTCTACAGGACAGAGGAGAGACAACACAGACATTATCCCTCAGACTGGAATGGCAACCTGGACAAGCTGACACTGTGAGGATCCCTGGAACCTTTACCATCACGTGTCCTCATTTCAGATCAAACGGATATCAAGACAAATTAACAGCATGGTACTTGCAACGCCAGGGTTGTGGGTTCGATTCCCATGGGGGACCAGTACAGGGAAAACTAGGATAATGTATGAACTCACTACTGTAAGTAAATTACTTCATTTTTTTTTACACACATTTGCCTTTGGATGATGCTGTACTTCCCCAAAACGGCCAGCAGGGGGCAGGCTGTAATAACACCACCACACTAACTCCCTTATATCAAGGATCTATCTACTATCTATCTCTAGTGCCCTATATCTAACCACTACTAGTCTATCTAACCACTACTAGTCTCTCTAGTGCCCTATATCTAGCCACTACTAGTCTGTCTCTATTCCCCTATATCTAGCCACTACTAGTCTGTCTCTATTCCCCTATATCTAACCACTACTAGTCTCTCTAGTGCCCTATATCTAACCACTACTAGTCTGTCTCTATTCCCCTATATCTAACCACTGCTAGTCTGTCTCTAGTCCCCTATATCCAGTCCCAGCTAGTTGCTGACATTGACATACAGCACACAGGTCTAACCTATATCCAGTATCCATCAATGTTCCAGGTGCCCTCCCCAGCGCTGGGTCCTGAGTCACACCTCACCATGGCCTGTCATCATCATGGTCCCCTCACATCAGCCTGCAGAGGAGAGAGATGCAGAGATTCAATATGGATGCTTTGTCATTCAAATGCACGCCAACACACTACAGATCAGGCTGAGAGTAGTGAGTAAAGCATGGATGCTGCAATTACTACATTGCTTTACAAAACAGACAGAGAGAGAGAGAGAGACAGAGACAGAGAGGGAGAAAGAGACAGAGGGAGAGGCAGAGAGAGACAGAGACAGAGAGGGAGAAAGAGACAGAGGGAGAGGCAGAGAGAGACAGAGAGAGAGAGAGGGAGAGACAGAGGGAGAGACAGAGGGAGAGACAGAGACAGAGAGAGAGAGAGGGAGAGACAGAGAGAGAGACAGAGGGAGAGACAGAGAGAGAGAGGGACAGAGAGAGACAGAGGGAGGGACAGAGAGAGACAGAGAGAGAGGGACAGAGAGACAGAGAGAGAGGGACAGAGAGACAGAGAGAGAGGGACAGAGAGAGAGGGAGGGACAGAAAGAGAGAGAGACAGACACGGAGAGAGACAGAGAGGGAGGGACAGAGAGACAGAGAGGGAGAGAGGAACAGAGAGACAGAGAGGGAGGGACAGAGAGACAGAGAGGGAGAGACAGACACGGAGAGAGACAGAGAGAGAGGGACAGAGAGACAGAAAGGGAGGGACAGAGACAGACCGAGAGAGAGAGACAGAGAGATGAAGTCACCTCACAGAACCCTGCTCGGTCTTGACACTGAGCTCCATGCCAGGTAACAGAGAAGAGGAGATGACAGTGAAGAGGAGGTGTGCTGCAGGTGAGAAGTGGAGGGTGGGACAATACAAATCAAAACATATAGAGACTGGGTGGACGGTGGGGGCTGACTGACTGGCTGGTACCTGAGCGACGGGTAGAGTATTAACCAGATACATGGGGCGTCAAGATTCTGTGTGTGTGTGTGTGTGTGTGTGTGTGTGTGTGTGTGTGTGTGCGCATATACAGTGCCTTGCGAAAGTATTCGGCCCCCTTGAACTTTGCGACCTTTTGCCACATTTCAGGCTTCAAACATAAAACACATTTTTTGTGAAGAATCCATCCATCCAACCTCACTGAGCTTGAGCTGTTTTGCAAGGAGGAATGGGAAAAAATGTCAGTCTCTCGATGTGCAAAACTGATAGAGACATACCCCAAGCGACATACAGCTGTAATCGCAGCAAAAGGTGGCACTACAAAGTATTAACTTAAGGGGGCTGAATAATTTTGCACGCCCAATTTTTCAGTTTTTGATTTGTTAAAAAGGTTTGAAATATCCAATAAATGTCGTTCCACTTCATGATTGTGTCCCACTTGTTGTTGATTCTTCACAAAAAAATACAGTTTTATATCTTTATGTTTGACGCCTGAAATGTGGCAAAAGGTCGCAAAGTTCAAGGGGGCCGAATACTTTCGCAAGGCACTGTACGTATCTGTGTGTGTGTGTGTGTGTGTGTGCTTGTGAGCAGTACGTGTGTATGCATGCGTGCGTGTGTGCATATACGTGTGTGTGTGTGTGTGTGTGTGTGTCACACCAGACTAATTAGATTGGGAGGCTCCAGGCTATATCTGCCTACTCAATCTTTCATAAAACAGAAAATAATTTGTCCAAAGCGGCCATTGTGTCTTCCTTTAGCACTCTGAGGAAAACACACAGAGAACCACTAGCTTCATATTAGAACCTACACACAGAGAGAACCACTAGCTCCATATTAGAACCTACACACACAGAACCTCTAGCTCCATATTAGAACCTACACACAGAGAACCACTAGCGTCACATTAGAACCTACACACACAGAACCTCTAGCTCCATATTAGAACCTACACACACAGAACCTCTAGCTCCATATTAGAACCTACACACACAGAACCTCTAGCTCCATATTAGAACCTACACACAGAGTACCACTAGCTCCATATTAGAACCTACACACAGAGAACCTCTAGCTTCATATTAGAACCTACACACAGAGAACCTCTAGCTCCATATTAGAACATACACACAGAGAACCACTCGCTCCATATTAGAACCTACACGCAGAGAACCTCTAGCTCCATATTAGAACCTACACACAGAGAAGCACTAGCCCCATATTAGAACCTACACACAGAGAACCACTAGCCCCATATTAGAACCTACACACAGAGAACCACTAGCGTCACATTAGAACCTACACACACAGAACCTCTAGCTCCATATTAGAACCTACACACACAGAACCTCTAGCTCCATATTAGAACCTACACACACAGAACCTCTAGCTCCATATTAGAACCTACACACAGAGTACCACTAGCTCCATATTAGAACCTACACACAGAGAACCTCTAGCTTCATATTAGAACCTACACACAGAGAACCTCTAGCTCCATATTAGAACCTACACACAGAGAACCACTCGCTCCATATTAGAACCTACACGCAGAGAACCTCTAGCTCCATATTAGAACCTACACACAGAGAAGCACTAGCCCCATATTAGAACCTACACACACAGAACCTCTAGCTCCATATTAGAACCTACACATGGAGAACCTCTAGCTCCATATTAGAACCTACACACACAGAACCTCTAGCTCCATATTAGAACCTACACACAGAGAACCACTAGCTCCATATTAGAACCTACACACAGAGAAGCACTAGCTCCATATTAGAACCTACACACACAGAACCTCTAGCTCCATATTAGAACCTACACACAGAGAACCTCTAGCTCCATATTAGAACCTACACACAGAGAACCACTAGCGTCACATTAGAACCTACACACACAGAACCTCTAGCTCCATATTAGAACCTACACACACAGAACCTCTAGCTCCATATTAGAACCTACACACAGAGAACTACTAGCTCCATATTAGAACCTACACACAGAGAACCTCTAGCTCCATATTAGAACCTACACACAGAGAACCTCTAGCTCCATATTAGAACCTACACACAGAGAACCTCTAGCTCCATATTAGAACCTACACACAGAGAACCTCTAGCTCCATATTAGAACCTACACACACAGAACCTCTAGCTCCATATTAGAACCTACACACAGAGAACCTCTAGCTCCATATTAGAACCTACACACACAGAACCTCTAGCTCCATATTAGAACCTACAGAGAACACTAGCTCCATATTAGAGAACCTCTAGCTCCATATTAGAACCTACACACACAGAACCTCTAGCTCCATATTAGAACCTACACACAGAGAACCTCTAGCTCCATATTAGAACCTACACACAGAGAACCACTAGCTCTATATTAGAACCTACACACAGAGAACCACAGCTCCAGAACCTACACAGAGAACCACTAGCTCCATATTAGAACCTACACACAGAGAACCTCTAGCTCCATATTAGAACCTACACACAGAGAACCTCTAGCTCCATATTAGAACCTACACACAGAGAACCTCTAGCTCATATTAGAACCTACACACAGAGAACCACTAGCTCCATATTAGAACCTATACACAGAGAACCACTAGCTCCATATTAGAACCTACACACAGAGAACCACTAGCTCCATATTAGAACCTACACACAGAGAACCTCTAGCTCCATATTAGAACCTACACACAGAGAACCACTAGCTCCATATTAGAACCTACACACAGAGAACCTCTAGCTCCATATTAGAACCTACACACAGAGAACCACTAGCTCCATATTAGAACCTACACATGGATAACCTCTAGCTCCATATTAGAACCTACACACAGAGAACCACTAGCTCCATATTAGAACCTACACACAGAGAACCTCTAGCTCCATATTAGAACCTACACACAGAGAACCACTAGCTCCATATTAGAACCTATACACAGAGAACCACTAGCTCTATATTAGAACCTACACACAGAGAACCTCTAGCTCCATATTAGAACCTACACACACAGAGAACCACTAGCTCTATATTAGAACCTACACACAGAGAACCTCTAGCTCCATATTAGAACCTACATTTGAAACAAACCTACTTTCAGAAATAGGTTGTAGAGGCAGTCTCTCTGCTTACAGAAAGGCCTTGGACACATTAGGGATTGATAATATACACACACACACACACACACACACACACACACACACACACACACACACACACAAAAAAAAATCTACTTCCACACAACCCAACAGTTAAACATCTGTTTATTTGATATGATACAACAAGATGATTTAAGATTTGGAGCTACAGTGATTTACTGGAACACATTGAAATGAGTGACTAGCTACACGACACAGCCCAGCTCAGCCCAGCTATCAGGTAACCTGGTTCCATCAAGGTCTCAGGTTACCCAGACAAAGCAGCCGATCAGGTAACCTGGTTCCATCAAGGTCTCAGGTTACCCAGACAAAGCAGCCGATCAGGTAACCTGGTTCCATCAAGGTCTCAGGTTACCCAGACAAAGCAGCCGATCAGGTAACCTGGTTCCATCAAGGTCTCAGGTTACCCAGACAAAGCAGCCGATCAGGTAACCTGGTTCCATCAAGGTCTCAGGTTACCTAGACAAAGCAGCCGATCAGGTAACCTGGTTCCATCAAGGTCTCAGGTTACCCAGACAAAGCAGCCGATCAGGTAACCTGGTTCCATCAAGGTCTCAGGTTACCTAGACAAAGCAGCCAGACAGACTATTACCATTTAAAGTCTCACCATCACCGTGACAACAACCAAATACTCTGGGTGGGTGGTTTCCACTACGTAGTAAACAATGAGTGATTATAGAACCAGAGAGTGTTGTCTTAACAGTGTGTGTGTGTGTGTGTGTGTGTGTGTGTGTGTGTGTGTGTGTGTGTGTGTGTGTGTGAGAGAGAGAGAACACGATAAATGATCAACAGTTTAGAAGGCTTCCTGTAGGCTGACTGAGAAATGAAAACAAATCCTCCATGAACCTTGACGCCCCCACATGTAGAGGGGGGAGGACACCAAATCTACATGTGCGTGCGTACATGCAGTTTCACACACAGTCACACACACACACACACAGTCACAAACACACACACTCACAGTCACACACACACACACAAACACAGTCACGCACGGTCACACACACAAAGTCCCACACACACACACACACACAAAGTCCCACACACACACACACACACACACAGTCACACACACACAGCTCTGTGCCGTACCACCAGGCACAGCCTCCAACCAACAGACTCACCTGACTGGGGGGAGTCCTGGCTTCTCTGGCTGGTAGGTGAAATTACCTCCAGACACTGATCCTGGGTCAGTTTAGCATTTCTCCCACTAATGGTTAATGTTAGGATTGGGGGAGGGGGATCTGATTCTGGGTCAGTTTAGCATTTTCCCCAGTAATGGTTAATGTTAGGATTGGGGGAGGGGGATCTGATCCTGGGTCAGTTTAACATTTTCCCCAGTAATGGTTAATGTTAGGATTGGGGGAGGGGGATCTGATCCTGGGTCAGTTTAGCATTTTCCCCAGTAATGGTTAATGTTAGGATTGGGGGAGGGGGATCTGATCCTGGGTCAGTTTAACATTTTCCCCAGTAATGGTTAATGTTAGGATTGGGGGAGGGGGATCTGATCCTAGACCTGTACCTAGAGAAAAGTTAACACCCCTGACTGGCAAGGCTAATCTAACCCTCCAACTGACAGGAATGTAAAATGCATCAACATTTACAATCATTTCTGCGTAGGTCTTGGCTGTAAATAGGAGTGCAGAAAGCCTTGTAATAGACTAGAGACTAATAGATTACAACTAGACTAGAGAAACCACATGACGCAAATAGACTAGAGAAACCACATGACGCAAATAGACTAGAGAAACCACATGATGCAAATAGACTAGAGAAACCACATGATGCACTAGAGAAACCACATGACGCAAATAGACTAGAGAAACCACATGACGCAACTAGACTAGAGAAACCACTTGATGCACTAGAGAAACCACATGACGCAAATAGACTAGAGAAACCACATGATGCACTAGAGAAACCACATGACGCAAATAGACTAGAGAAACCACATGATGCAAATAGACTAGAGAAACCACATGACGCAAATAGACTAGAGAAACCACATGACGCAACTAGACTAGAGAAACCACATGACGCAAATAGACTAGAGAAACCACATGACGCAACTAGACTAGAGAAACCACATGACGCAACTAGACTAGAGAAACCACATGACGCAACTAGACTAGAGAAACCACATGACGCAAATAGACTAGAGAAACCACATGACGCAAATAGACTAGAGAAACCACATGATGCAAATAGACTAGAGAAACCACATGATGCAAATAGACTAGAGAAACCACATGACGCAAATAGACTAGAGAAACCACATGATGCACTAGAGAAACCACATGGTGCAAATAGACTAGAGAAACCACATGATGCACTAGAGAAACCACATGATGAAAATAGACTAGAGAAACCACATGACGCAAATAGACTAGAGAAACCACATGATGCAAATAGACTAGAGAAACCACATGATGCAAATAGACTAGAGAAACCACGTGATGCAAATAGACTAGAGAAACCACGTGATGCATGTACTGAAAACCTGTGTGTGTGTGTGTGTGTGTGTGTCGTGTGTGTGTGTGCGTGTGCGTGTGCGTGTGTGTGTGTGCGTGTGTGTGTGTGTACAGAGAGGCCATGCGTACAGCGAGGGTTAACCAGGTTGCCTGTCTGATCACTGACAATGATGAGACAGCCTATAGGGAGGAGGTCAGTCACCTGGCAGTGTGGTGCCACGACAACAACTTCTCCCTCAACGTCAGCAACAACCGCCCCCATCCACACACACACAGTTGTGAAGAGGACACGACAGCGCCTCTTTCCCCCACCCCCAGGTGGTTGAAAAGATTGGACTCTACCTACTCACTGGACTCTACCTATTCACTGGACTCTACCTACTCACTGGACTCTACCTACTCGCTGGACTCTACCTATTCGCTGGACTCTACCTACTCACTGGAATCTACCTACTTACCGGACTCTACCTACTCACTGAAATCTACCTACTCACGGACTCTACCTACTCGCTGGACTCTACCTACTCACTGGAATCTACCTACTTACCGGACTCTACCTACTCACTGGACTCTACCCAGTCACTGGACTCTACCTACTCACTGGACTTTACCCCTATCTAAATGTACATATCAACCTCAATTACCTCGTACCCCTGCACATCAACTCAGTATTGGTACTTCCTGTATATAGCCATGTTATTACCTCGTACCCCTGCACATTGACTCAGTATTGGTACTTCCTGTATATAGTCATGTTATTACCTCATACCCCAACACATCAACTCAGTACTGGTACTTCCTGTATATAGCCATGTTATTACCTCATACCCCTGCATTGACTCAGTACTGGTACTTCCTGTATATAGCCATGTTATTACCTCATACCCCTGCATTGACTCAGTACTGGTACTTCCTGTAAATAGCCATGTTATTACCTCATACCCCAACACATCAACTCAGTATTGGTACTTCCTGTATATAGTCATGTTATTACCTCATACCCCTGCATTGACTCAGGACTGATACTTCCTGTATATAGTCATGCCCCTGCACATTGACTCAGTACTGGTACTTCCTGTATATAGTCATGTTATTACCTCATACCCCTGCATTGACTCAGTACTGGTACTTCCTGTATATAGCCATGTTATTACCTGGTAATAGGTAGGAATAGGAAGCATGTCACTGTTAGTCTACACCGGTTGTTTAGGAAGCATGTCACTGTTAGTCTACACCGGTTGTTTAGGAAGCATGTCACTGTTAGTCTACACCGGTTGTTTAGGAAGCATGTCACTGTTAGTCTACACCGGTTGTCTAGGAAGCATGTCACTGTTAGTCTACACCAGTTGTTTAGGAAGCATGTCACTGTTAGTCTACACCGGTTGTTCAGGAAGCATGTCACTGTTAGTCTACACCGGTTGTTCAGGAAGCATGTCACTGTTAGTCTACACCGGTTGTTCAGGAAGCATGTCACTGTTAGTCTACACCGGTTGTTCAGGAAGCATGTCACTGTTAGTCTACACCGGTTGTTCAGGAAGCATGTCACTGTTAGTCTACACCGGTTGTTTAGGAAGCATGTCACTGTTAGTCTACACCGGTTGTCTAGGAAGCATGTCACTGTTAGTCTACACCAGTTGTTTAGGAAGCATGTCACTGTTAGTCTACACCGGTTGTTCAGGAAGCATGTCACTGTTAGTCTACACCGGTTGTTCAGGAAGCATGTCACTGTTAGTCTACACCGGTTGTTCAGGAAGCATGTCACTGTTAGTCTACACCGGTTGTTCAGGAAGCATGTCACTGTTAGTCTACACCGGTTGTTCAGGAAGCATGTCACTGTTAGTCTACACCGGTTGTTCAGGAAGCATGTCACTGTTAGTCTACACCGGTTGTTCAGGAAGCATGTCACTGTTAGTCTACACCGGTTGTTCAGGAAGCATGTCACTGTTAGTCTACACCGGTTGTTTAGGAAGCATGTGACAAATAACACTTGCCCTCAGTCTCCAAGCTACAGTACATACTTCCATAATGAATGTAGAGACGCTGGCCATGCTGAGAGAAAGCACACGTCATACAGCTCCTTTATACTTCTCTGTCTCTTTCCCTCCCTCCCACCCCCTCTCTCATTCTCCTTCTACCCCTTTCTCCCTCCTTCTATCTCTGTCCCTCAGTCCTCTCTCCTCCCCTCTCTCATTCTCCTTCTACCCCCTTCTCCCTCCTTCTCTCTCTGTCCCTCAGTCCTCTCTCCTCCCCTCTCTCATTCTCCTTCTACCCCTTTCTCCCTCCTTCTATCTCTGTCCCTCAGTCCTCTCCCATCCCCTCTCTCATTCTCCTTCTACCCCCTTCTCCCTCCTTCTATCTCTGTCCCTCAGTCCTCTCCCATCCCCTCTCTCATTCTCCTTCTACCCCTTTCTCCCTCCTTCTATCTCTGTCCCTCAGTCCTCTCTCCTCCCCTCTCTCATTCTCCTTCTACCCCTTTCTCCCTCCTTCTATCTCTGTCCCTCAGTCCTCTCTCCTCCCCTCTCTCATTCTCCTTCTACCCCCTTCTCCCTCCTTCTCTCTCTGTCCCTCAGTCCTCTCTCCTCCCCTCTCTCATTCTCCTTCTACCCCTTTCTCCCTCCTATCTCTGTCCCTCAGTCCTCTCTCCTCCCCTCTCTCATTCTCCTTCTACCCCTTCTCCCTCCTTCTATCTCTGTCCCTCAGTCCTCTCTCCTCCCCTCTCTCATTCTCCTTCTACCCCCTTCTCCCTCCTTCTCTCTCTGTCCCTCAGTCCTCTCTCCTCCCCTCTCATTCTCCTTCTCCCTCCTTCTCTCTCTGTCTCTTTTCCTCCCTCCCTTCCCCTCTCTCATTCTCCTTCTCCCTCCTTCTCTCTCTGTCTCTTTTCCTCCCCTCCCCTCCCCTCTCTCATTCTCCTTCTACCCCTATCTCCCTCCTTCTCTCTCTGTCCCTCAGTCCCATCACCTTCTCTTTCAATTTCCCTCTCCTCTCTCCTTCTCTTTCTGGCCCCCATTAGTCCTCTCTCCTTCCCTCTGTCCCTCCTTAGTCCTCCCTCTCCTTTCTCTGTCCCTCAGTCCTTTCTCTTCCCCTCTCTGTCCTTCCTTAGTCCTTCCTCTCCTCTCTCTGTCCCTCCTTAGTCCTCTCTCTGTCCCTCCTTAGTCCTCTCTCTGCCCCTCCTTAGTCCTCTCTCCGCCCCTCAGTCCTCTGTACGTTCCTCAGTCCTCTCTCCGTCCCTCAGTCCTCTCTCCGTTCCTCAGTCCTCTCTCCGTCCCTCAGTCCTCTCTCCGTCCCTCAGTCCTCTCTCCGTCCCTCAGTACTCTCTCTGTCCCTCAGTCCTCTCTCTGTCCCTCAGTCCTCTCTCCTTCTCTCTCTGTCCCTCAGTCCTCTCTCCGTCCCTCAGTCCTCTCTCTGTCCCTCAGTCCTCTCTCCTTCTCTCTCTGTCCCTCCTTAGTCCTCTCTCTGTCCATCCTTAGTCCTCTCTCCTCTCTGTCCCTCCTTAGTCCTCTCTCCGTCCCGCCTTAGTCCTCTCTCCTTCTCTCTCTGTCCCTCCTTAGTCCTCTCTCTGTCCATCCTTAGTCCTCTCTCCTCTCTGTCCCTCCTTAGTCCTCTCTCCGTCCCGCCTTAGTCCTCTCTCCTCTCTCTGTCCCTCCTTAGTCCTCTCTCCTCTCTCTGTCCCTCCTTAGACCTCTCTCCTCTCTCTGTCCCTCCTTAGTCCTCTCTCTGTCCCTCCTTAGTCCTCTCTCCTTCCCTCTGTCCCTCCTTAGTCCTCTCTCCTTCCCTCTCTCCCTCCTTAGTCCTCTCTCCCTCCTTAGTCCTCTCTCTGTCCCTCCTTAGTCCTTTCTCCTCTCTCTGTCCCTCCTTAGTCCCTCTCTCTGTCCCTCCTTAGTCCTCTCTCCTTCCCTCTGTCCCTCCTTAGTCCTCTCTGTCCCTCCTTAGTCCTCCCTCTGTCCCTCCTTAGTCCTCTCCTCCTCTGTCCCTCCTTAGTCCTCTCCTTCCCTCTGTCCCTCCTTAGTCCTCTCTCCCTCCTCCCTCTCTGTCCCTCCTTAGTCCTCTCTCCTCCCTCTGTCCCTCCTTAGTCCTCTCTCTCTCTCTGTCCCTCCTTAGTCCTCTCTCCTTCTCCTCTGTCCCTCCTTAGTCCTCTCTCTGTCCCTCCTTAGTCCTCTCTCCTCTCTCTGTCCCTCCTTAGTCCTCCTCTCTGTCCCTCCTTAGTCCTCCTCTGTCCCTCCTTAGTCCCTCCTTAGTCCTCTCTCTGTCCCTCCTAGTCCCTCTCCTTAGTCCCTCCTTAGTCCTCTCTCTGTCCCTCCTTAGTCCTCTCTCCTCTCTCTGTCCCTCCTTAGTCTCTCTCTCCTTCCCTCTGTCCCTCCTTAGTCCCTCTCTGTCCCTCCTCTCCCTCTGTCCCTCCTTAGTCCTCTCTCCTCCTCTGTCCCTCCTTAGTCCTCTCCTCCCTCTGTCCCTCCTTAGTCCTCCCTCTGTCCCTCCTTAGTCCTTTCTCCTCTCCTCCTTAGTCCTCTCTCCTCTCTCTGTCCCTCCTTAGTCCTCTCTCCCTCTCTGTCCCTCCTTAGTCCTCTCTCCTTCCCTCTGTCCCTCCTTAGTCCCTCTCTGTCCCTCCTTAGTCCTCCCTCTGTCCCTCCTTAGTCCTCTCTCCTCTCTCTGTCCCTCCTTAGTCCTCTCTCCTTCCCTCTGTCCCTCCTTAGTCCTCCCTCTGTCCCTCCTTAGTCCTTTCTCCTCTCTCTGTCCCTCCTTAGTCCTCTCTCCTCTCTCTGTCCTTAGTCCTCTCTCCTTCCCTCTGTCCCTCCTTAGTCCTCTCTCCTCTCTCTGTCCCGCCTTAGTCCTCTCTCCTTCCCTCTGTCCCTCCTTAGTCCTCTCTCTGTCCCTCCTTAGTCCTCTCTCCTTCCCTCTGTCCCTCCTTAGTCCTCTCTCTGTCCCTCCTTAGTCCTCTCTCCTTCAATTTCCCTCTCTACTTCTCTCTCCCCCTACCCTGCCCCCCTCCTCTCTTTCTCTAGAAAGAGATCAAACATAAACACCATGGTTTGTCTCTCTGTCTGACACGTGAACCATCTCTGGCCTCTGCTTTTTACCCAGCAAGGCAAAGGGCCTGACGGGCGGTGCTTTATTCTGAGTTCTACTCTCCATGAGCAGAGGGGATGGATGGAGGAGAGAGAACCACACACAGAGACAGAGAGAGAACCACACACAGAGACAGAGAGAGAACCACACACAGACAGAGAGACAGAGACAGAACCACACACAGAGACAGAGAGAGAACCACACACAGAGACAGAGAGAGAACCACACACAGAGACAGAGAGAGAACCACACCTAGAGACAGAGAACCACACACAGAGACAGAGAACCACACACAGAGACAGAGAACCACACACAGAGACCGAGAACCACATACCGAGACAGAGAACCACACACAGAGACAGATAACCACACACAGACAGAGAGACAGAGAGAGAACCACACAGAGACAGAGAACCACACACAGAGACAAAGAGACCAAGAGACAGCGAGAGAACCACACACAGAGACCGAGAGACAGAGAGACCGAGAGGGAACCACACACAAAGCCCGAGAGACCGAGAGAGAGAGAGCGAGAGACACAGAGAGAGTGTGGACGGTCAGTTCAGCTTGCTGTGTGTGTCTGAAGTTCCCTTGAGGCTGTTTACCCTCAGATAGACCCCAACCTTATCTGACCGTTCTCTCCCCCACGACGTCTCTCTCAGATGAAGGATCTCCATGGCTCTCTCTCCCTCTCTCCCTCCCTCCCCCCCTCCCTCCCTCTCTCCCTCCCTCCCTCTCTCCCTCCCTCCCTCCCTCTCTCCCCCCTCCCTCTCTCCTCCCGACGTCTCTCTCAGATGAAGGATCTCCATGGCTCTCTCTCCCTCCCTCCCTCTCTCCCCCTCCCTCTTTCCCTCCTCCCTCCCTCTCTCTCTCCCTCCCTCCCTCCCTCCTCCCTCTCCCTCCCTCCCTCCCTCCCCCTCCCTCCCTCCCTCTCTCTCTCCTCTCTCCCTCCCTCCCTCCCTCCCTCCCTCCCCCTCTCCTCCCGACGTCTCTCTCAGATGAAGGATCTTCATGGCTCTCACATTCCTTCCTGGCCTATTCTTAGCCGGGCCCCTGGACGAGTCGCCCTGCCCAGCACACCTACACGTCCTCAGCAGCAGGCAGGCTGGGATGGCACACAGCCAGGTAGCATGGCCAAACCAAAAGACAACTGAAGGGTAGTGGGGGAGTTAGTACTAACACCAATATAGGCTACCGTTGAAGAATGTTAGCAACTAACACAACTTCTCAACACCATCGACTACCAGCTCCATTTCTGTGGATAACGGCCAAGAGAATGTGGGAGAAAACATGAGAGTACCAACAGAGAGAGGTGAAGGGGAGGAAGAGGAGGAGCTAGAGAGAGCTGTAGCTGTTAGTCTACTGGTAGTGTTCTGTACCCTGGGAGGAAGAGGAGGAGCTAGAGAGAGCTGTAGCTGTTAGTCTACTGGTAGTGTTCTGTACCCTGTACCGTTATGAACACAATCCCCCTCATTCCCACCCCGTCAAACACACGGAGCATCAGAACGTGAACTAGGCCTACGCAACGCCAGCCTGCCGTTGACTCACTGGAGGGAAAATGACTGCTTAAAACAACTAACAAAAACCATTTTCACCCACTCAGCTGACCTCGTGGTAGAGAAGAGAAGACTGCTGGCAGAGAGAATGAGAATGGGAGAGAGAGATGTAGCAGAGAGAGAGAGAGAGAGAGAGAGAGAGAGAGAGAGAGAGAGAGAGAGAGAGAGAGAGAGAGAGAGAGAGAGAGAGAGAGAGAGAGAGAGAGAGAGAGAGAGAGAGAGAGAGAGAGAGAGAGAGAGAGAGAGAGAGAGAGAGAGAGAGAGAGAGAGAGAGAGAGAGAGAGAGAGAGGGAGGGAGAAAGAGAGAGAGAGAGAGAGAGAGAGAGAGAGAGAGAGAGAGAGAGAGAGAGAGAGAGAGAGAGAGAGAGAGAGAGAGAGAGAGAGAGAGAGAGAGAGAGAGAGAGAGAGAGAGAGAGAGAGAGAGAGAGAGAGAGAGAGAGAGAGAGAGAGAGAGAGAGAGCAAGAGAGAGAAATAGAGAGAGAAAGAGAGAGAAAGAGAGAGAGAAAGAGAGAGAGAGAGAGAGAGAGAGAGAGAGAGAGAGAGAAAGAGAAGAGAGAGAGAGAGAGAGAGAAAGAGAGAGAAAGAGAAGAGAGAAAGAGAGAGAGAGAGAGAGAGAGAGAGAGAGAGAGAAAAGAGAGAGAGAGAGGGAGAGAGAGAGAGAGAGATGTAGCAGATAGATTTTGTCTGAGTAAAACATTTTTGTAAAAACAAACAGAGGGGGTAGATTATCCCGAGGGCAGAGAAGAGTGTGTGTGTGTGTGTGTAGTGACTGCTTATGAATATTATTCCTGCCCTTACTGGGGCCCCTGCCCTCCCTTGACACAACTTCACACACACACACACACACACACACACACACACACACAGGAGCAGGCTTCCTGTCACACACACACACAGATTATACACTAACACAATCTAAACCTCTCTGAGTTAGGCCACCCCATCAGGGAGGTACACAGTGAAAACAAAATGGAGAGTTTCAATCAACATCAGGACTACTCATTTAAAGGGCATTAGGGATTCATGCCTGCACTCCAAGACTAAAAATAAACATTTGATCCTTTAAAAGGGGCAATCTAGGATTTGAAAAATAACGAGTCATCCCCGCCACTTGCAAACAACTGAGTGATCGGGCATTTATAAGTTACATTCTTCAAGAAACAACGGCACCTAATATATAAATAATTTAAATGTTTTTAAAAAATGGATGTACCAACCTTTATAATGTCCCATCAGAACAGTGGGAGGTCCTGACATTACAGTGATGTTTATAATGTCCCATCAGAACAGTGGGAGGTCCTGGCATTACAGTGATGTTTATAATGTCCCATCAGAACAGTGGGAGGTCCTGGCATTACAGTGATGTTTATAATGTCCCATCAGAACAGTGGGAGGTCCTGACATTACAGTGATGTTTATAATGTCCCATCAGAACAGTGGGAGGTCCTGACATTACAGTGATGTTTATAATGTCCCATCAGAACAGTGGGAGGTCCTGACATTACAGTGATGTTTATAATGTCCCATCAGAACAGTGGGAGGTCCTGGCATTACAGTGATGTTTATAATGTCCCATCAGAACAGTGGGAGGTCCTGACATTACAGTGATGTTTATAATGTCCCATCAGAACAGTGGGAGGTCCAGACTTGACGTTACAGTAACAGAACAACATCTACTAGAAAACAAGACACTTGGATCCATTAACCAGGTTAAAAGGAGGTTTAACTACACTAACCTCTGATGCACATATTCACTTCATTGTTACTGCAAGGAGGCCAAGGAGACATTACCCTACATTGCAAACACAAAACATGCATCTTGGATGGATGGGTTTGAATTAAAAGGGTCCCTAGCTGGTGGTTGTTATGCACAGTGCTTGTTTTTAACTTGTCAGGAATCATTGTACCAAGCAGAGGAATACACAACACAGAGAAACACAAAATCACTCTGCTTTACACTTAGGGCCTAAAGATGAAGAGAAACGCGATGCGAACCACTGATACAGCCTTCCTTGTTGGAGTGATTTAGCTCTCAGAATTAGACGCTCATCCACGGTACACAAAACGTCAAATTACCAAGTGGTTTTAAGGTTCAATTTAGGCATTAACTCTGAACAGGTAGACATTAACTCTGAACAGGTAGACATTAACTCTGAACAGGTAGACATTAACTCTGAACAGGTAGACATTAACTCTGAACAGGTAGACATTAACTCTGAACAGGTTATGGTTAGACATTAACTCTGAACAGGTAGACATTAACTCTGAACAGGTAGACATTAACTCTGAACAGGGACATTAATGAACAGGTAGACATTAACTCTGAACAGGTTATGGTTAGACATTAACTCTGAACAGGTAGACATTAACTCTGAACAGGTAGACATTAACTCTGAACAGGTAGACATTAACTCTGAACAGGTTATGGTTAGACATTAACTCTGAACAGGTTATGGTTAGACATTAACTCTGAACAGGTTAGACATTAACTCTGAACAGGTAGACATTAACTCTGAACAGGTTATGGTTAGACATTAACTCTGAACAGGTAGACATTAACTCTGAACAGGTAGACATTAACTCTGAACAGGTAGACATTAACTCTGAACAGGTTATGGTTAGACATTAACTCTGAACAGGTAGACATTAACTCTGAACAGGTAGACATTAACTCTGAACAGGTTATGGTTAGACATTAACTCTGAACAGGTAGACATTAACTCTGAACAGGTAGACATTAACTCTGAACAGGTTAGACATTAACTCTGAACAGGTAGACATTAACTCTGAACAGGTAGACATTAACTCTGAACAGGTTATGGTTAGACATTAACTCTGAACAGGTAGACATTAACTCTGAACAGGTTAGACATTAACTCTGAACAGGTAGACATTAACTCTGAACAGGTAGACATTAACTCTGAACAGGTAGACATTAACTCTGAACAGGTAGACATTAACTCTGAACAGGTAGACATTAACTCTGAACAGGTAGACATTAACTCTGAACAGGTAGACATTAACTCTGAACAGGTAGACATTAACTCTGAACAGGTTATGGTTAGACATTAACTCTGAACAGGTAGACATTAACTCTGAACAGTTAGACATTAACTCTGAACAGGTAGACATTAACTCTGAACAGGTAGACATTAACTCTGAACAGGTAGACATTAACTCTGAACAGGTTATGGTTAGACATTAACTCTGAACAGGTTATGGTTAGACATTAACTCTGAACAGGTTATGGTTAGACATTAACTCTGAACAGGTAGACATTAACTCTGAACAGGTTAGACATTAACTCTGAACAGGTTATGGTTAGACATTAACTCTGAACAGGTAGACATTAACTCTGAACAGGTTATGGTTAGACATTAACTCTGAACAGGTAGACATTAACTCTGAACAGGTAGACATTAACTCTGAACAGGTTAGACATTAACTCTGAACAGGTAGACATTAACTCTGAACAGGTTATGGTTAGACATTAACTCTGAACAGGTAGACATTAACTCTGAACAGGTAGACATTAACTCTGAACAGGTTAGACATTAACTCTGAACAGGTAGACATTAACTCTGAACAGGTAGACATTAACTCTGAACAGGTAGACATTAACTCTGAACAGGTAGACATTAACTCTGAACAGGTAGACATTAACTCTGAACAGGTAGACATTAACTCTGAACAGGTAGACATTAACTCTGAACAGGTTAGACATTAACTCTGAACAGGTAGACATTAACTCTGAACAGGTAGACATTAACTCTGAACAGGTTATGGTTAGACATTAACTCTGAACAGGTAGACATTAACTCTGAACAGGTTATGGTTAGACATTAACTCTGAACAGGTAGACATTAACTCTGAACAGGTAGACATTAACTCTGAACAGGTAGACATTAACTCTGAACAGGTTATGGTTAGACATTAACTCTGAACAGGTAGACATTAACTCTGAACAGGTTATGGTTAGACATTAACTCTGAACAGGTAGACATTAACTCTGAACAGGTAGACATTAACTCTGAACAGGTAGACATTAACTCTGAACAGGTTAGACATTAACTCTGAACAGGTTATGGTTAGACATTAACTCTGAACAGGTAGACATTAACTCTGAACAGGTTATGGTTAGACATTAACTCTGAACAGGTAGACATTAACTCTGAACAGGTTATGGTTAGACATTAACTCTGAACAGGTAGACATTAACTCTGAACAGGTAGACATTAACTCTGAACAGGTAGACATTAACTCTGAACAGGTTATGGTTAGACATTAACTCTGAACAGGTAGACATTAACTCTGAACAGGTTATGGTTAGACATTAACTCTGAACAGGTTATGGTTAGACATTAACTCTGAACAGGTAGACATTAACTCTGAACAGGTAGACATTAACTCTGAACAGGTTATGGTTAGACATTAACTCTGAACAGGTAGACATTAACTCTGAACAGGTAGACATTAACTCTGAACAGGTAGACATTAACTCTGAACAGGTAGACATTAACTCTGAACAGGTTATGGTTAGACATTAACTCTGAACAGGTAGACATTAACTCTGAACAGGTTATGGTTAGACATTAACTCTGAACAGGTTAGACATTAACTCTGAACAGGTTATGGTTAGACATTAACTCTGAACAGGTAGACATTAACTCTGAACAGGTTATGGTTAGACATTAACTCTGAACAGGTTATGGTTAGACATTAACTCTGAACAGGTAGACATTAACTCTGAACAGGTAGACATTAACTCTGAACAGGTAGACATTAACTCTGAACAGGTTATGGTTAGACATTAACTCTGAACAGGTAGACATTAACTCTGAACATGGTTAGACATTAACTCTGAACAGGTTAGACATTAACTCTGAACAGGTAGACATTAACTCTGAACAGGTTACTCTGAACAGGTAGACATTAACTCTGAACAGGTTATGGTTAGACATTAACTCTGAACAGGTTAGACATTAACTCTGAACAGGTAGACATTAACTCTGAACAGGTAGACATTAACTCTGAACAGGTAGACATTAACTCTGAACAGGTAGACATTAACTCTGAACAGGTTAGACATTAACTCTGAACAGGTTATGGTTAGACATTAACTCTGAACAGGTAGACATTAACTCTGAACAGGTAGACATTAACTCTGAACAGGTTATGGTTAGACATTAACTCTGAACAGGTAGACATTAACTCTGAACAGGTAGACATTAACTCTGAACAGGTTAGACATTAACTCTGAACATGGTTAGACATTAACTCTGAACAGGTAGACATTAACTCTGAACAGGTAGACATTAACTCTGAACAGGTTAGGTTAGACATTAACTCTGAACAGGTTATGGTTAGACATTAACTCTGAACAGGTTAGACATTAACTCTGAACAGGTTAGACATTAACTCTGAACAGGTAGACATTAACTCTGAACAGGTAGACATTAACTCTGAACAGTTAGACATTAACTCTGAACAGGTAGACATTAACTCTGAACAGGTTAGACATTAACTCTGAACAGGTAGACATTAACTCTGAACAGGTAGACATTAACTCTGAACAGGTAGACATTAACTCTGAACAGGTAGACATTAACTCTGAACAGGTTAGACATTAACTCTGAACAGGTAGACATTAACTCTGAACAGGTAGACATTAACTCTGAACAGGTTAGACATTAACTCTGAACAGGTAGACATTAACTCTGAACAGGTAGACATTAACTCTGAACAGGTTATGGTTAGACATTAACTCTGAACAGGTAGACATTAACTCTTAGACATTAACTCTGAACAGGTTAGACATTAACTCTGAACAGGTAGACATTAACTCTGAACAGGTAGACATTAACTCTGAACAGGTAGACATTAACTCTGAACAGGTTAGACATTAACTCTGAACAGGTAGACATTAACTCTGAACAGGTTAGACATTAACTCTGAACAGGTAGACATTAACTCTGAACAGGTTAGACATTAACTCTGAACAGGTAGACATTAACTCTGAACAGGTAGACATTAACTCTGAACAGGTAGACATTAACTCTGAACAGGTAGACATTAACTCTGAACAGGTTAGACATTAACTCTGAACAGGTAGACATTAACTCTGAACAGGTTATGGTTAGACATTAACTCTGAACAGGTAGACATTAACTCTGAACAGGTAGACATTAACTCTGAACAGGTAGACATTAACTCTGAACAGGTTATGGTTAGACATTAACTCTGAACAGGTAGACATTAACTCTGAACAGGTTATGGTTAGACATTAACTCTGAACAGGTTATGGTTAGACATTAACTCTGAACAGGTAGACATTAACTCTGAACAGGTAGACATTAACTCTGAACAGGTTATGGTTAGACATTAACTCTGAACAGGTAGACATTAACTCTGAACAGGTAGACATTAACTCTGAACAGGTAGACATTAACTCTGAACAGGTTAGACATTAACTCTGAACAGGTTATGGTTAGACATTAACTCTGAACAGGTAGACATTAACTCTGAACAGGTTATGGTTAGACATTAACTCTGAACAGGTAGACATTAACTCTGAACAGGTTATGGTTAGACATTAACTCTGAACAGGTAGACATTAACTCTGAACAGGTTATGGTTAGACATTAACTCTGAACAGGTAGACATTAACTCTGAACAGGTAGACATTAACTCTGAACAGGTAGACATTAACTCTGAACAGGTTAGACATTAACTCTGAACAGGTTATGGTTAGACATTAACTCTGAACAGGTAGACATTAACTCTGAACAGGTTAGACATTAACTCTGAACAGGTTATGGTTAGACATTAACTCTGAACAGGTTATGGTTAGACATTAACTCTGAACAGGTTAGACATTAACTCTGAACAGGTTATGGTTAGACATGAACTCTGAACAGGTAGACATTAACTCTGAACAGGTTAGACATTAACTCTGAACAGGTAGACATTAACTCTGAACAGGTAGACATTAACTCTGAACAGGTAGACATTAACTCTGAACAGGTTAGACATTAACTCTGAACAGGTTATGGTTAGACATTAACTCTGAACAGGTAGACATTAACTCTGAACAGGTAGACATTAACTCTGAACAGGTTATGGTTAGACATTAACTCTGAACAGGTAGACATTAACTCTGAACAGGTAGACATTAACTCTGAACAGGTTAGACATTAACTCTGAACAGGTTATGGTTAGACATTAACTCTGAACAGGTTAGACATTAACTCTGAACAGGTAGACATTAACTCTGAACAGGTTATGGTAGACATTAACTCTGAACAGGTAGACATTAACTCTGAACAGGTTAGACATTAACTCTGAACAGGTAGACATTAACTCTGAACAGGTAGACATTAACTCTGAACAGGTTATGGTTAGACATTAACTCTGAACAGGTAGACATTAACTCTGAACAGGTAGACATTAACTCTGAACGTTTAATAAAACAAAGAAATAAACAAAAATCTCAAAATAAACTTTATATCTCTGGATTGGAACATGCGACCTTATTAAGAACCAGAGACTGATGTTTACTGAAACCAACTGGACAGGAACAGCTTCAGCAGTGAAATGGCCGGTCTCCAGCATCCTCAGAAATGGACGCCTTAGCAGTGTATCACGGGTGACCTGGCTGGATTTGATTTGGCTAGCCTTAGCAGTGAAATGGCCTTAGCAGTGAAATAGCCTCAGCAGTGAAATAGCCTTAGCAGTGAAATAGCCTTAGCAGTGAAATGTCCTTAGCAGTGAAATAGCCTTAGCAGTGAAATGGCCTTAGCAGTGAAATGTCCTTAGCAGTGAAATAGCCTTAGCAGTGAAATAGCCTTAGCAGTGAAATGGCCTTAGCAGTGAAATAGCCTTAGCAGTGAAATGGCCTTAGCAGTGAAATGTCCTTAGCAGTGAAATAGCCTTAGCAGTGAAATAGCCTCAGCAGTGAAACAGCCTCAACAGTGAAATGGCCTCAGCAGTGAAATGGCCTTAGCAGTGAAATAGCCTCAGCAGTAAATAGCCTTAGCAGTGAAATGGCCTCAGCAGTGAAATAGCCTAAGCAGTGAAATAGCCTAAGCAGTGAAATGGCGTTAGCAGTGAAATGGCGTTAGCAGTGAAATGGCCTTAGCAGTGAAATAGCCTTAGCAGTGAAATGGCCTTAACAGTGAAATGGCCTCAGCAGTGAAATGGCCTCAGCAGTGAAATGGCCTCAGCAGTGAAATGGCCTTAGCAGTGAAATGGCCTTAGCAGTGAATTAGCCTAAGCAGTGAAATGGCCTCAGCAGTGAAATGGCCTTAGCAGTGAAATAGCCTTAGCAGTGAAATGGCGTTAATAGTGAAATGGCCTCAGCAGTGAAATGGCCTCAGCAGTGAAATGGCCTCAGCAGTGAAATGGCCTCAGCAGTGAAATGGCCTTAGCAGTGAAATGGCCTTAGCAGTGAAATAGCCTTAGCAGTGAAAGTGAAATGGCCTTAGCAGTGAAATGGCCTTAGCAGTGAAATGGCCTTAGCAGTGAAATGGCCTTAGCAGTGAAATAGCCTCAGCAGTGAAATACCCTCAGCAGTGAAATACCCTCAGCAGTGAAATGGCCTCAGCAGTGAAATGGCCTTAGCAGTGAAATAGCCTCAGCAGTGAAATAGCCTCAGCAGAGAAATAGCCTCAGCAGTGAAATAGCCTCAGCAGTGAAATAGCCTCAGCAGTGAAATAGCCTCAGCAGTGAAATAGCGTAGGTAGGTCACACAGTCCTTGCAGCCTGTCAATGATTTGTTAATGACCTGTCTGTCTGCACTCTGCAGCAGCCAGTCAGGTGACTCCCAGGGGCTCCCTGGCCCTCTCCCTGCCCTGCCTAGTGCTGTGCTCCTGCCCTGGGCTAACTCTAATAACTATGTGTGTGTGTGTGTGTGTGTGTGTGTGTGTGTGTGTGTGTGTGTGTGCGCTCAGTGTGTGTGTGTACTTGGTCGTGTGTGTGCTCAGGTTATGTGTGTGTGTGTTACTCTGACTGCCTTCCAGACAACCAGATTCCAACATTAAGATGAGCGATAACCACAGCCTGGGGGTGAGGAGGAGAGGAGAGCCACCACACAGGGGACACACACACTCATACCTGAGCACACACACGACCAGGTACACACACTGAGCGCAAACACACACACACACACACATAACCTGAGCACACACACGACCAGGTACACACTGAGCGCAGCGCACACACACGCACACACACACACACACACACACACACACACACACACACTAATTGCTTTCACTCACCCATGCAGTCAGGAACACACACACACACACCCTACGATGACACACTCAAACACCCACACACATACTTTCACAGTCACAGTGTACTTAGCCTGTTGTGACCCTGTACTGTCAACTACACAACCACTCCCACTAGGAGTTAACCACTCCCACTAGGAGTTAACCACTCCCATGAGGAGTTAGCCACTCCCACTAGGAGTTAACCACTCCCACTAGGAGTTAACCACTCCCGCGAGGAGTTAACCACTCCCACTAGGAGTTAACCACTCCCGCGAGGAGTTAACCACTCCCACTAGGAGTTAACCACTCCCACGAGGAGTTAGCTGGGGGTACTGGAGGACTGGAGTTGAGAACCACTGCTGGGGGTACTGGAGGACTGGAGTTGGGAACCACTGTTGGGGGTACTGGAGGACTGGAGTTGGGAACCACTGTTGGGGGTACTGGAGGACTGGAGTTGGGAACCACTGTTGGGGATACTGGAGGACTGGAGTTGGGAACCACTGTTGGGGATACTAGAGGGCTGGAGTTGGGAACCACTGTTGGGGGTATTGGAGGACTGGAGTTGGGAACCGCTGTTGGGGGTACTGGAGGACTGGAGTTGGGAACCACTGCCCTACGGAATAGGCTGTCATTTGGGACACAGACTACAGGGCTACAAGGTGTCTGACCCAGAGGGGCTTTAGTCTGGCTGACCAGGCAGGAAGGGGGGGGGTTATGGCAGCCATCTCTGTTCTGATCGATAAACAAACAGAACCTCTGACCTTTGACCTCTAGCCTACACTGTGTGGGTGTCAGGTGAGTCGTGATGGGAATTTCAACTCGGCTCTTTTCAAATTGTTCAGTCAAAGACTGATTTCGTTCATTTGATTTCAGTAATGCCCAGAGAGTGCAGGACTCCCTAGCGGAGAACGATGAAGTTAAAAACTCAAAAGACTCATGATTCTACAAGCCTCTCGTTCACCATATGGGGTTATAAGAGCTGTCACCTGTGACAGACTTACAAAAAAAGTCTGCTTCAAACAATCTACATTTGTGATTGGTAGACGTACACATAAGATTATTCCTTGCTACCTTTGAAATGAGGTGTAGTTGCGGACTAGATTGTGGACTGCTTCAAGGGAGATCATTTCATATCAAATTTGAGAACTGCAGCCCGTCTCTGGATCCGCTGAGCCCGAGAAGCACGTCTCTGGATCCGGTGAGCCAGAGAAGCACGTCTCTGAATCCGCTGAGCCAGAGAAGAACGTCTCTGAATCCGCTGAGCCCGAGAAGCACGTCTCTGAATCCGCTGAGCCCGAGAAGCACGTCTCTGAATCCGCTGAGCCCGAGAAGCACGTCTCTGAATCCGCTGAGCCCGAGAAGCACGTCTCTGAATCCGCTGAGCCCGAGAAGCACGTCTCTGAATCCGCTGAGCCCGAGAAGCACGTCTCTGAATCCGCTGAGCCCGAGAAGCACGTCTCTGAATCCGCTGAGCCCGAGAAGCACGTCTCTGAATCCGCTCAGCCCGAGAAGAGCCCGAGAAGCACGTCTCTGAATCCGCTGAGCCCGAGAAGCACGTCTCTGAATCCGCTGAGCCCGAGAAGCACGTCTCTGAATCCGCTGAGCCCGAGAAGCACGTCTCTGAATCCGCTGAGCCAGAGAAGCACGTCTCTGAATCCGCTGAGCCCGAGAAGCACGTCTCTGAATCCGCTGAGCCCGAGAAGCACGTCTCTGGATCCGCTGAGCCCGAGAAGCACGTCTCTGAATCCGCTGAGCCCGAGAAGCACGTCTCTGAATCCGCTGAGCCCGAGAAGCACGTCTCTGAATCCGCTGAGCCCGAGAAGCACGTCTCTGAATCCGCTGAGCCGAGAAGCACGTCTCGGAATCCGCTGAGCCCGAGAAGCACGTCTCTGAATCCGCTGAGCCCGAGAAGCACGTCTCTGAATCCGCTGAGCCCGAGAAGCACGTCTCTGAAGCTGAGCCAGAGAAGCACGTCTCTGAATCCGCTGAGCCAGAGAAGAACGTCTCTGAATCCGCTGAGCCAGAGAAGCACGTCTCTGAATCCGCTGAGCCAGAGAAGCACGTCTCTGAATCCGCTGAGCCCGAGAAGCACGTCTCTGAATCCGCTGAGCCAGAGAAGCACGTCTCTGAATCCGCTGAGCCCGAGAAGCACGTCTCTGAATCCGCTGAGCCAGAGAAGCACGTCTCTGAATCCGCTGAGCCCGAGAAGCACGTCTCTGAATCCGCTGAGCCGAGAAGCACGTCTCTGAATCCGCTGAGCCAGAGAAGCACGTCTCTGAATCCGCTGAGCCCGAGAAGCACGTCTCGGAATCCGCTGAGAAGCACGTCTCTGGATCGGCTGATCAGTAAAAGCACGTCTCTGAATCCGCTGAGCCAGAGATGCACGTCTCTGAATTCGCTGAGCCCGAGAAGCAGGTCTCTGAATCCGCTGAGCCAGAGAAGAACGTCTCTGAATCCGCTGAGCCAGAGAAGCACGTCTCTGGATCCGCTGAGCCCGAGAAGCACGTATTGAAAAGAAATTAATCATAATTCTCGAGTCAGTAAAAACGGTCGTTCAAAAATAACTAAAATCATCCGCGAACTGCACATCACTACAAAACAAGGTCACTGCACAACTATGCTAGTACAGCTTTCTATAGTTGTACGGTACTGATTCATGCTAGTACAGGTTTCTATAGTTGTACTGATTCATGCTAGTACAGGTTTCTATAGTTGTACTGATTCATGCTAGTACAGGTTTCTATAGTTGTACTGTACTGATTCATGCTAGTACAGGTTTCTATAGTTGTACTGTACTGATTCATGCCAGTATTACAGATAAATCTATATAAATGTAAGCAAATACTTCAAGTCTAAAGAAAATAAATGTTTTGCTCACTGAATGAGCTCACTGAAGTACGCAATATCTGTGAGGAGTAAGAAAGAAAAACAGTTGAAGACGGGAACGTGAAGACGTGAAGACGGGAACGTGACGACGGGAACGTGACGACGGGAACGTGACGACGGGAACGTGAAGACGGGAACGTGACGGGAACGTGGAAGGGAACGTGAAGAGGGAACGTGAAGACGGGAACGTGAAGACGGGAACGTGAAGACGGGAACGTGAAGATGGGAACGTGAAGGCGGGAACGTGAAGACAGCGGCGTGAAGAAGGGAACGTGACGACGGGAACGTGAAGATGGGACGTGACGACGGGACGTGAAGAACGTGAAGACGGGAACGTGAAGACGGGAACGTGAAGACGGGAACGTGAAGACGGGAACGTGAAGACGGGAACGTGAAGACGGGAACGTGAAGACAGCGACGTGAAGAAGGGAACGTGACGACGGGAACGTGAAGACGGGAACGTGAAGACGGGAACGTGAAGAATGTGAAGACGGGAACGTGAAGACGGGAACATGAAGACGGGCAATTGTCTTAAATGGACCAACTTCTCTTGTCACTTCTGAGAGTATTTTATTGAGCTTAAAACAAATGCAGTGAAGAGTTGGAGGGAGTTGTGTTGTCTGGCCTGAGGGTGACGTCTGTAATTGTCTAACAAGTTTAGGAATCCAGCAGAGGACCAACAGCACTTAACAAAGTGGAAACTGGAAACTTCACACACAAAGGGGGAATTGTGTGTGAGAGGTGTGTGTCGTTGTTGTACTGTGAGGTGTGTGGTGTGTGTTGTGTGAGAGGTGTGTGTTGTGGTGTGTGTCGTTTTTGTACTGTGAGGTGTGTGTTGTGTGAGAGGTGTGTGTCGTTTTTGTGCTGTGAGGTATGTGTTGTGTGAGAGGCGTGTGTTGTGTCAGAGATGTGTGTATTGTGTAAACAGTTTCTGAAAACAACAAGGAACAGAGAGAAAGTGAGTGTATCGTGTTTAACCAATCGTTGACCGTGGAGTTCAACTCCATTGCCGTCTTAAAACTCCTCTGACCATTTTCACCTACTGAACAACTCCCCTCTCTGACCATGTTCACCTACTGAACAACTCTCCTCTCTGACCATGTTCACTCTTACTGAACAACTCTCCTCTCTGACCATGTTCACCTACTGAACAACTCTCCTCTCTGACCATGTTCACTCTTACTGAACAACTCCCCTCTCTGACCATGTTCACCTACTGAACAACTCTCCTCTCTGACCATGTTCACCTACTGAACAACTCTCCTCTCTGACCATGTTCACTCTTACTGAACAACTCTCCTCTCTGACCATGTTCACCTACTGAACAACTCTCCTCTCTGACCATGTTCACTCTTACTGAACAACTCCCTCTCTGACCATGTTCACCTACTGAACAACTCTCCTCTCTGACCATTTTCACCTACTGAACAACTCTCCTCTCTGACCATTTTCACCTACTGAACAACTCTCCTCTCTGACCATGTTCACCTACTGAACAACTCTCCTCTCTGACCATGTTCACCTACTGAACAACTCTCCTCTCTGACCATGTTCACTCTTACTGAACAACTCTCCTCTCTGACCATGTTCACCTACTGAACAACTCTCCTCTCTGACCATGTTCACCTACTGAACAACTCTCCTCTCTGACCATGTTCACCTTACTGAACAACTCTCCTCTCTGACCATGTTCACTCTTACTGAACAACTCTCCTCTCTGACCATGTTCACTCTTACTGAACAACTCTCCTCTCTGACCATGTTCACCTACTGAACAACTCTCCTCTCTGACCATGTTCACCTACTGAACAACTCTCCTCTCTGACCATGTTCACTCTTACTGAACAACTCTCCTCTCTGACCATGTTCACTCTTACTGAACAACTCTCCTCTCTGACCATGTTCACCTACTGAACAACTCTCCTCTCTGACCATGTTCACCTACTGAACAACTCTCCTCTCTGACCATGTTCACTCTTACTGAACAACTCTCCTCTCTGACCATGTTCACTCTTACTGAACAACTCTCCTCTCTGACCATGTTCACTCTTACTGAACAACTCTCCTCTCTGACCATGTTCACTCTTACTGAACAAGAACTCCCTCTCTGACTCTACACAACCTCCTAGTTGAACAGCCACAGGTGTGTCCTACTAGTTTAACTGGTGTTAAGAACTCCTATGGAGGAGCGGCCAGGGTAATCTCTGTCAGGAGAAATTAGTTGACTAACTAGGTCTGCAGGAGAGGCCAGGAGACCTCCTACGTTGATTTCCCCAGGCTACGCCCTTCAGGAGCTCTCAGGAGAAACAACGCCCCAGTCAACTGAGTCAACTTAGCCGGGAATTGACATGGGGCCATGGTTATCTTAGAGGAGCTGAAGGCAAGTAGGTGCAGTAAAGTAGAAATATGAAAATTAAGAAACTCAGGAGAAACTACACCGCCATGCAGGAGAAACTACACCGCCGTGCAGGAGAAACTACACCACCGCCGGTCAGGAGAAACTACACCGTCGACCGCCCGGGAGAAACTACACTGCCATCAGGAGAAACTACACCGCCGGCCAGGAGAAACTACACCGCCGTGCAGGAGAAACTACACCACTACACCACCGGTCGTCGGGAGAAACTACACCGCCATGCAGGAGAAACTACACCGCCGTGCAGGAGAAACTACACCGCCGGTCAGGAGAAACTACACCGCCGGTCAGGAGAAACTACACCGCCATGCAGGAGAAACTACACCACCGGTCAGGAGAAACTACACCGCCGGTCAGGAGAAACTACACCGCCGGTCAGGAGAAAAAACTACACTGCCATGCAGGAGAAACTACACCGCCGTGCAGGAGAAACTACACCGCCGGTCAGGAGAAAAACGGTACACCGCCGGTCAGGAGAAAACTACACCGCCGGTCACACCGCCGTGCAGGAGAAACTACACCGCATGCAGGAGTACACTGCCATGCAGGAGAAACTACACCGCCGGTCAGGAGAAACTACACCGCCCAGGGAAACTCACCGCCGGTCAGGAGAAACTACACCGCCGGTCAGGAGAAACTACACCGCCGGTCAGGAGAAACTACACCGCCGGTCAGGAGAAACTACACCGCCGTGCAGGAGAAACTACACCACCGTCAGGAGAAACTACACCGCCGGCCAGGAGAAACTACACCGCCGATCAGGAGAAACTACACCGCCGTGCAGGAGAAACTACACCGCCGGCCAGGAGAAACTACACCGCCGGCCAGGAGAAACTACACTGTCATGTAGGAGAAACTACACCGCCGGTCAGGAGAAACTACACCGCCGATCAGGAGAGTGTGTGTGTACACTGTAGGCTAGTTATGATGACTAAAGGCCATGTAGAGTCTCTCCCCCGCACAGAGAAACGTGTCATTACAGAGAGACCAGGGTGTGGACTCTGCCTGACTGATGTGGATTCCTGCCTGCTGCTGCACCAATAACACACTAGCAGCTCTCTCCTTTCCCACTCTCTTTCTCTCTCTTCTCCCACTCACTCCGCTCTGCAGAGGCTCGTCGCGCCGCCGCCAATCTCTGACTCATCCCATTTGCATGCTTGGGAGCTCTCCGGGGTCGCCAGGGGTCAGCCTTAGTTAGTCCCAAACGGCACTCTATTCCCTTTATAAATGCACTATATACAGTTAGTAGGGTGCCATTTGGGACTAATAATAGTAAAATAACATTTTGTTGTTTTCTAGCTGTGGATTGTAATGATATAAACCTACTGCTGGAAACTGTGAGGCAGGAACGGGCTTTGTAGCTAGGTAGCGCTGCGGATCAGAGAGCAACCCCCAATCCCAAGCCACTCACAGGCATTAGTGAATTATATACAGGGACATGTGGGATGCAGAACGTGTGTTTTGGTGTTTAAAATAATACATTGTGAAGGTTGGCTGGTTATTGGTTAGTCCACATAGGCCTGGGAAAGCAGCAGAGGCATTATGGGTCGACTTAGTGATTCTTTGAGAGGCATTTTCAGAGGGAAAGTAAAAGAGTTATTTTTCATCACAGGAGCGGATAGAGGAGAGGATGAAAAGCCCACTTGACTGTAGTTTAATGCATCACATTGCACAAAGCAACACTTAGCATATTAACAGGTTGCTAATGTACAGAATAGGGATTTTATTTTAGGTTTGAGTACAGTGCTCAGAGCGCATGCAAATAAGAACATGAACAGACGTCAGTGAGAAAGTTTGTGAACATATCACCTACCGCTGGACAGAGATGGCCAGACAGAGAAATATCACCTACCGCTGGACAGAGATGGCCAGACAGAGAAATATCCCCTACCGCTGGACAGAGATGGCCAGACAGAGAAATATCACCTACCGCTGGACAGAGATGGCCAGACAGAGAAATATCACCTACCGCTGGACAGAGATGGCCAGACAGAGAAATATTACCTACCGCTGGACAGAGATGGCCAGACAGAGAAATATCCCCTACCGCTGGACAGAGATGGCCAGACAGAGAAATATCCCTACCGCTGGACAGAGATGGCCAGACAGAGAAATATCACCTACCGCTGGACAGAGATGGCCAGACAGAGAAATATTACCTACCGCTGGACAGAGATGGCCAGACAGAGAAATATCCCCTACCGCTGGACAGAGATGGCCAGACAGAGAAATATCACCTACCGCTGGACAGAGATGGCCAGACAGAGAAATATTACCTACCGCTGGACAGAGATGGCCAGACAGAGAAATATTACCTACCGCTGGACAGAGATGGCCAGACAGAGAAATATCACCTACCGCTGGACAGAGATGGCCAGACAGAGAAATATCACCTACCGCTGGACAGAGATGGCCAGACAGAGAAATATTACCTACCGCTGGACAGAGATGGCCAGACAGAGAAATATTACCTACCGCTGGACAGAGATGGCCAGACAGAGAAATATCACCTACCGCTGGACAGAGATGGCCAGACAGAGAAATATCCCCTACCGCTGGACAGAGATGGCCAGACAGAGAAATATTACCTACCGCTGGACAGAGATGGCCAGACAGAGAAATATTACCTACCGCTGGACAGAGATGGCCAGACAGAGAAATATCACCTACCGCTGGACAGAGATGGCCAGACAGAGAAATATCACCTACCGCTGGACAGAGATGGCCAGACAGAGAAATATTACCTACCACTGGACAGAGATGGCCAGACAGAGAAATATCACCTACCGCTGGACAGAGATGGCCAGACAGAGAAATATTACCTACCGCTGGACAGAGATGGCCAGACAGAGAAATATCACCTACAGACTGGACAGAGATGGCCAGACAGAGACAGGAGTCTTGTTACAATGGGACAGACAGAGACAGGAGTCTTGTTACAATGGGGGACAGACAGAGAAGACAGACAGAGACAGGAGTCTTGTTACAATGGGACAGACAGAGACAGGAGTCTTGTTACAATGGGACAGACAGAGACAGGAGTCTTGTTACAATGGGACAGACAGAGACAGGAGTCTTGTTACAATGGGACAGACAGAGACAGGAGTCTTGTTACAATGGGACAGACAGAGACAGGAGGAGTCTTGTTACAATACAATGGGACAGACAGAGACAGGAGTCTTGTTACAATGGGACAGAGACAGGAGTCTTGTTACAATGGGACAGACAGAGACAGGAGTCTTGTTACAATGGGACAGACAGAGACAGGAGTCTTGTTACAATGGGACAGGAGACAATGGGAGACAGGAGTCCTGTTACAATGGGACAGACAGAGACAGGAGTCCTGTTACAATGGGACAGACAGAGACAGGAGTCTTGTTACAATGGGACAGACAGAGACAGGAGTCTTGTTACAATGGGACAGACAGAGACAGGAGTCTTGTTACAATGGGACAGACAGAGACAGGAGTCTTGTTACAATGGGACAGAGACAGAGACAAGGAGTCCTGTTACAATGGGACAGACAGAGACAGGAGTCTTGTTACAATGGGACAGACAGAGACAGGAGTCTTGTTACAATGGGACAGACAGAGACAGGAGTCTTGTGGTGGATTTGCATTCTCAGAAGCCGAGCATTTAAACTTCAGTGGCTGGATCCAGACCAGCAGCATTCCATCCATAGTATAATGCCCTTTTCAAAGACTTTCTCCATAGCACCCGATGAGTAACCTAATCCCCCGTCAAGGCAGGTCAAAACCCTTCAATTACTGACAACAACACCTCAATTGAGCCGATACAAAGTCCCATCACCAGCAGCCTAATTGATGTATCTATTCATGTAACTAGATGTAATCCCACCACCAGTATAACTGATTAATGTAACTAGATGTAATCCCACCACCACCAGTATAACTGATTAATGTAACTAGATTAGTATGTAACTAGATGTAATCCACCACCACCAGTATAACTGATTAATGTAACCACCACCAGTATAACTGATTAATGTAACTAGATGTAATCCCACCACCACCAGTATAACTGATTAATGTAACTAGATGTAATCCCACCACCACCAGTATAACTGATTAATGTAACTAGATGTAATCCCCCACCACCAGTATAACACCACCACCAGTATAACTGATTAATGTAACTAGATGTAATCCCACCACCAGTATAACTGATTAATGTAACTAGATGTAATCCCACCACCAGTATAACTGATTAATGTAACTAGATGTAATCCCACCACCAGTATAACATTAATGTAACTAGTGTAATCCCACCACCAGTATAATTGGTGTATCTATTCATGTGATGTGACGTGGTTCCTTGGTTCCATCTCATGTCCGCCTACGGCTGCTGACAAGGCATGTTCTGCCAAGCAGAAATGCACTATGGTTATGTGTCCCTTTTAGGGCACTGATCTAAAGTAGTGTACTATGTAGTGAATAGGATGCGATTTGGGACGCATGGTTTAAGCATAGGTCTACTGCAGCCACGGTCTCGTCCATGGGAACCTTCCAGAGCTTGTTCTTCTCAGACATTTCGGTCTTTTAGGAGGAGAACAACAGTCTGGCTAACATGCAGTCACTGTTCTCTCCTCTCTGGAGACAGGCAGTAATTAAAAACAGGCAGTAATTAAAAACAAGAGATTTATTTCACGTTGATTCACTTAGTGGTATAATGAGATGGTCTATAAAATAAATGATATGAAGGGTGAGGTCTACTAGACTGTCAACAGGGGGTCATGTTCAGTAGGACAAACTGTAGCAAAGGGTTTATCAACAGATAACAAAACAAACAAAAAGACTCTTCCTTATTGGACAAACTGTGCTGATCGTACCTCCCAGTTTCACTCTATTTCGGGATGTTTTGTCTCCGTTTCCTGCCTACCGAATATGATCCTGTAGTCTACTCCTCCACTGACAGACCATCCTGTAGTCTACTCCTCCACTGACAGACATCCTGTAGTCTACTCCTCCACTGACAGACCATCCTGTAGTCTACTCCTCCACTGACAGAACATCCATTCACCTCCACTGACAGAACATCCTGTAGTCTACTCCTCCACTGACAGACCATCATTCACATCCTTAATATGATCCTGTAGTCTACTCCTCCACTGACAGAACATCCTGTAGTCTACTCCTCCACTGACAGAACATCCTGTAGTCTACTCCTCCACTAACAGAACATCCTGTAGTCTACTCCTCCACTGACAGACCATCCTGTAGTCTACTCCTCACTGACAGACCATCCTGTAGTCTACTCCTCCACTGACAGAACATCCTGTAGTCTACTCCTCCACTGACAGAACATCCTGTAGTCTACTCCTCCACTGACAGACCATCCTGTAGTCTACTCCTCCACTAACAGAACATCCAGTCTCTCCTCCACTAACAGAACATCCTGTAGTCTACTCCTCCACTGACAGACCATCCTGTAGTCTACTCCTCCACTAACAGAACATCCTGTAGTCTACTCCTCCACTAACAGAACATCCTGTAGTCTACTCCTCCACTAACAGAACATCCTGTAGTCTACTCCTCCACTGACAGAACATCCTGTAGTCTACTCCTCCACTGACAGACCATCCTGTAGTCTACTCCTCCACTAACAGAACATCCTGTAGTCTACTCCTCCACTAACAGAACATCCTGTAGTCTACTCCTCCACTAACAGACCATCCTGTAGTCTACTCCTCCACTGACAGACCATCCTGTAGTCTACTCCTCCACTGACAGACCATCCTGTAGTCTACTCCTCCACTGACAGAACATCCTGTAGTCTACTCCTCCACTAACAGAACATCCTGTAGTCTACTCCTCCACTGACAGAACATCCTGTAGTCTACTCCTCCACTGACAGAACATCCTGTAGTCTACTCCTCCACTGACAGAACATCCTGTAGTCTACTCCTCCACTAACAGACCATCCTGTAGTCTACTCCTCCACTGACAGAACATCCTGTAGTCTACTCCTCCACTAACAGAACATCCTGTAGTCTACTCCTCCACTAACAGAACATCCTGTAGTCTACTCCTCCACTAACAGAACATCCTGTAGTCTACTCCTCCACTAACAGAACATCCTGTAGTCTACTCCTCCACTGACAGAACATCCTGTAGTCTACTCCTCTACTGACAGAACATCCTGTAGTCTACTCCTCCACTGACAGAACATCCTGTAGTCTACTCCTCCACTGACAGAACATCCTGTAGTCTACTCCTCCACTAACAGAACATCCTGTAGTCTACTCCTCCACTAACAGAACATCCTGTAGTCTACTCCTCCACTAACAGAACATCCTGTAGTCTACTCCTCTACTGACAGAACATCCTGTAGTCTACTCCTCCACTGACAGAACATCCTGTAGTCTACTCCTCCACTGACAGAACATCCTGTAGTCTACTCCTCCACTAACAGAACATCCTGTAGTCTACTCCTCCACTAACAGAACATCCTGTAGTCTACTCCTCCACTGACAGAACATCCTGTAGTCTACTCCTCCACTGACAGAACATCCTGTAGTCTACTCCTCCACTGACAGAACATCCTGTAGTCTACTCCTCCACTAACAGAACATCCTGTAGTCTACTCCTCCACTAACAGAACATCCTGTAGTCTACTCCTCCACTGACAGAACATCCTGTAGTCTACTCCTCCACTGACAGAACATCCTGTAGTCTACTCCTCCACTGACAGAACATCCTGTAGTCTACTCCTCCACTAACAGAACATCCTGTAGTCTACTCCTCCACTAACAGAACATCCTGTAGTCTACTCCTCCACTGACAGAACATCCTGTAGTCTACTCCTCCACTGACAGACCATCCTGTAGTCTACTCCTCCACTGACAGAACATCCTGTAGTCTACTCCTCCACTAACAGAACATCCTGTAGTCTACTCCTCCACTAACAGAACATCCTGTAGTCTACTCCTCCACTAACAGAACATCCTGTAGTCTACTCCTCCACTGACATAACATCCTGTAGTCTACTCCTCCACTGACAGACCATCATTCACATCATGCCACGCGGGGAAATGTGGGAACAACATGGAGGGAATTAAAATACACATCATCTACATCAGGAGATGTGAATATGATGCACAAGGCCTGGATGAGGGAGATGCAGAGACATGCAGAATGAAGATGTTCCAATCTCACAGCTCATATAACAACAGAATCATTTCAATGCCTGATGTGGGAATAATTCCAAAGTAATGGCACTGTTGTGAACACGGGTTATATTGACAGGAGTTCAAAAGCAAGAACCCAGGGTCATAAACGGTGTACTGAGTGGTTAAGTGTTGATAATAGCATAGCATTACCTTGTAACTAGTGGGTATGGTAAGTGCCTCTTCATAAAATAGATAGTTTGATAAACGGCAGCACATAGTTCACTGCAACAAGTACAGTCCGCCCACTACTGTTCACAGTCACTCTCTCTGTTACTCTCTCAGTTACACTCTCTCTCTGTTACTCTCTCAGTCACACTCTCTCTCTGTTACTCTCTCCATCACACTCTCTCTCTCTGTTACTCTCTCCATCACACTCTCTCTCTCTGTTACTCTCTCAGTCACACTCTCTCTCAGTTACTCTCTCAGTCACACTCTCTCTCTGTTACTCTCTCAGTCACACTCTCTCTCTGTTACTCTCTCAGTCACACTCTCTCTCTGTTACTCTCTCAGTCACACTCTCTCTCAGTTACTCTCTCAGTCACACTCTCTCTCAGTTACTCTCTCAGTCACACTCTCTCTCTGTTACTCTCTCCATCACACTCTCTCTCAGTTACTCTCTCAGTTACTCTCTCTCTGTTACTCTCCATCACACACTCTCTCTCTGTTACTCTCTCCATCACACTCTCTCTCTCTGTTACTCTCTCCATCACACTCTCTCTCAGTTACTCTCTCCATCACACTCTCTCTCTCAGTTACTCTCTCAGTCACACTCTCTCTCTGTTACTCTCTCAGTCACACTCTCTCTCTGTTACTCTCTCAGTCACACTCTCTCTCTCTCTCTCAGTCACACTCTCTCTCTGTTACTCTCTCCATCACACTCTCTCTCTCTGTTACTCTCTCAGTCACACTCTCTCTCAGTTACTCTCTCAGTCACACTCTCTCTGTTACTCTCTCAGTCACACTCTCTCTCTGTTACTCTCTGTCACACTCTCTCTCTGTTACTCTCTCCATCACACTCTCTCTCCATCTCTCTCTCTCTGCTACTCTCTCCATCACATCTCTCTCTCTGTTACTCTCTCATCACACTCTCTCTGTTACTCTCTCCTCTCTCAGTTACTCTCTCCATCACACTCTCTCTCTCTGTTACTCATCACTCTCTCTCTCTCTCTCTCTCTGGTGCTCTCTCTCTCTCTCTCTCTCTCTCTCAGTTACTCTCTCCATCACACTCTCTCTCTCTCTGGTGCTCTCTCTCTCTCTCTCTCTGTTACTCTCTCAGTCACACTCTCTCTCTCTCTGTTACTCTCTCTATCACACTCTCTCTCTCTGGTGCTCTCTCTCTCTGTTACTCTCTCAGTCACACTCTCTCTCTCTGTTACTCTATCCATCACACTCTCTCTCTCTCTGGTGCTCTCTCTCTCTCAGTTACTCTCGCCATCACACTCTCTCTCTCTCTCTCTCTAGTGCTCTCTCTCAGTTACTCTCTACATCACACTCTCTCTCTCTCAGTTACCCTCTCCATCACACTCTCTCTCTCTCTCTGGTGCTCTCTCTCAGTTACTCTCTCCATCACTCTCTCTCTCAGTTACTCTCTCCATCACACTCTCTCTCCATCACACTCTCTCTCACAGTTACTCTCTCCATCACACACTCTCTCTCACTCTCTGTTACTCTCTCCATCACACTCTCTCTCTCACCCTCTTTCTCTGGTGCTCTCTCAGTCACTCACTCTCTCTCAGTCACTCTCTCACTTTCTCTCTCTCTCTCGCTCGGAATTCTTCCTCACACAGGCGCTGTCGCCCAGGCAACCTGCAATCCCATTAAGACCAGCTGGTCTGTTGAAGGGAGGGGTGTCCCTTAACCCCCCTGCCCTTCTGAACTTTTGTATCACTTTAAATGGGCCAGAGGGAGTTTACTTTAACTCCCACACCATTTTCCCTCCAGACGGACGAGTGAGAGACGGAGCGAAGGAATTTAGGGGTTAAAAGAGCCCTCTGCCCTGCGACCAGAAGAAGGAGGGGAGTCCAAAGCTCTTTGCCTCACACGTTGTGTTTTAACCCTCTGCGTGCGTAAAGTGTAAAACACTCCGATGTGTAAAGTAGTAAAACAAATGAGAGAAATATTGTCAAGTCAGGTTCTGTGATTGGATTTACCTGCCAAGTATCACCTTATTGAATAAGAATGGACATGATCCGTGTTCAAGTATAACATAATAACGTGTGTCAAAAATAAATGTCCTTCCTTATCAGATCAAAGACGAGCTGCATCGTTTAGCTGTAGTGACAGAGAAACAGGAACATATGTACGTTTTAGCATTACGGTCATCAGACAGACGCTCTTATCCAGAGACACTTCCAGTCGGTGCAGTCATGTTAAGATCGCTAGGTGAGACAACCACACATCACAGTCATAGCAACACCGTGAATCACAGCAGATCTCCTAAGCCTGGTCTCACCCACAGTATCCTGGGAAATGGTCCCACGGAACCAGAAAGAAGCCAAGCTCTTAAAACACAGTGCCGGGCTGTTAACAGAACACTGAAGTTTACTCTTGGTATTTATTGTGGCTTTACATTGCATCTGGGAGTGAATGAGAGACAGAGAACAGTCACAAAGGACACCAATGTGCTACGCTCTTGTTTTGTTTTTCAGAGAGAGAGGGAGGGAGAGATTTAGAGAGGGACAAGGAGGGAGAGAGAGATAGAGAGGGAGGGGGAGAGAGATTTAGAGAGGGAAAAAGGAGAGAGAGAGAGAGGGAGGGAGAGATTTAGAGAGGGACAAGGAGGGAGAGAGAGATGAGGAGGGGAGAGAGATTTAGAGAGGGACAAGGGGAGAGAGAGATGAGGGGAGAGAGATTTAGAGAGGGACAAGGAGGGAGAGAGAGATGAGGGAGAGAGATTTAGAGAGGGACAAGGAGGGAGAGAGAGATGAGGGGAGAGAGATTTAGAGAGGGAAAAGGGAGAGAGATGAGGAGAGAGAGATTTGAGGGGAAAGAAGGGAGAGGAGAGAGAGAGATTTAGAGAGGGACAAGGAGGGAGAGAGAGAGGGGAGGGAGAGGAAAGGGAGGGAGGGAGATGAGGGAGGGAGATTTAAGGGGAAAGGAGGGAGGGAGGAGATTTAGAGAGGGAGGAGGGAGAGAGAGATGAGGGGAGAGAGATTTAGAGAGGGAAAAGGAGGGAGAGAGAGGGGGAGAGAGATTTAGAGAGGGACAAGGAGGGGAGAGATGAGGGAGAGAGGGAGGGAGGGAGGGGGGAGGGAGGGAGGGAGGGAGGGAGGGAGGAGGGAGGGACAAGGAGGGAGGGAGAGATGAGGAGAGAGGAGAGGGACAAGGAGGGAGAGAGAGATGAGGGGAGAGAGATTTAGAGGGACAAGGAGGGACCCAGTGAGATGAGGGGAGGAGATTTAGAGAGGAAAGGACAGAGAGAGATGAGGGAGAGAGATTTAGAGGGGGAAGAAGGAGACACAAGGAAAGAGTTTTGACAGAGGGGGGAGGAGGGAGGGAGGGAGGGAGGGAGGGAGGGAGGGAGGGAGGGAGGGAGGGAGGGAGGGAGGGAGGAGGGAGGGAGGGAGGGAGGGAGGGAGGGAGGGAGGGAGGGAGGGAGGTGTTGCCATTTTGACCTTTCCACCATTGACCCAGTGAGACTCAGCAGGAGATGTAGGCAGATCTGAAACACACACACCTTCTAGCCTGCTAGTGCCATCAACACCAGCATCATCCTCAAGCCAACAAGCAGCCTATCTTAAACCATATTACCCTGCTGACAGACCCAACACACACAGCTTAAACCATATTACCCTGCTGACAGACCCAGCACACACAGCTTAAACCATATTACCCTGCTGACAGACCCAGCACACACAGCTTAAACCATATTACCCTGCTGACAGACCCAGCACACACAGCTTAAACCATATTACCCTGCTGACAGACCCAGCACACACAGCTTAAACCATATTACCCTGCTGACAGACCCAGCACACACAGCTTAAACCATATTACCCTGCTGACAGACCCAGCACACACAGCTTAAACCATATTACCCTGCTGACAGACCCAACACACACAGCTTAAACCATATTACCCTGCTGACAGACCCAGCACACACAGCTTAAACCATATTACCCTGCTGACAGACCCAGCACACACAGCTTAAACCATATTACCCTGCTGACAGACCCAGCACACACAGCTTAAACCATATGGACGGGGTGGAGGGTGGGAGACAGGCAGGGAGACAGGCAGGGAAAGGTGCAGAGAGACAGGCAGGGAGACAGGCAGGGAAAGGGGCAGAGAGACAGGCAGGGAGACAGGCAGGGAAAGGTGCAGAGAGACAGGCAGGGAGACAGGCAGGGAAAGGGGCAGAGAGACAGGCAGGGAGACAGGCAGGGAAAGGGGCAGAGAGACAGGCAGGGAGACAGGCAGGGAAAGGGGCAGAGAGACAGGCAGGGAGACAGGCAGGGAAAGGGGCAGAGAGACAGGCAGGGAGACAGGCAGGGAGACAGGCAGGGCCCACACACCAGAATACACCTGTACCTGTTCTCCCTTAATTAGGGCTACTATTAAGTGTTCCAGTTGAAAGTCAAAGAGCCTGTTTCCTTCAACCCCTGAATCCTAATTGCAGAAATCTTTAAGGACATTTCACTTGTGACTTATTGCTTTGTATTTCCTTAGTGGAGAAAAGGGAGGCGGGCCTCTAGAGGCCCACATCAGTGAATGTGTTTGATCATGTTGATGTCTATACTGTCCAGACTGTTACTCAGTACAGGGAGGGGACTAGGTCTGATCCTAAATACTACCCTACTACATTTGACCAGAGCCCTATTCCCTATATAGTGCACTACTGTTGACCAGAGCCCTATTCCCTATATAGTGCACTACTTTAGACCAGAGCGCGATGAATAGGATGCCATTTGGGACACCCCCTAAGCCTACAGTGGAAGGAGAGAGACGACTCTGGCTCTTCTACATTACAAGCAACAACAGCCTGTTGCGTGAGGATGAAGGTCTTTAAAATCCAATAAGGATTGAATGTCGTTTCTCTGTTTCTATTCCCTGCACGCTGGCAGATCCCTGGTCAGAGTCAGTCTTATTGTGGTTTACAATAACACACAGACCCCTCTCTCTCTCTCTCTGTCTCTCTCTCTCTCTTAATCAACCTCAGGATTGTCACGGAATAACAAGCCAATGACGTGGACTCACATGAACCCAGGTATTATGTTACTGTCCCACTACTACTCTGTTCCTCTCTCAGTCCTCCAGATACTACTCTGTTCCTCTCTCAGTCCTCCAGATACTACTCTGTTCCTCTCTCAGTCCTCCAGATACTACTCTGTTCCTCTCTCAGTCCTCCAGATACTACTCTGTTCCTCTCTCAGTCCTCCAGATACTACTCTGTTTCTCTCTCAGTCCTCCAGATACTACTGTTCCTCTCTCAGTCCTCCAGATACTACTCTGTTTCTCTCTCAGTCCTCCAGATACTACTCTGTTCCTCTCTCAGTCCTCCAGATACTACTCTGTTTCTCTCTCAGTCCTCCAGATACTACTCTGTTTCTCTCTCAGTCCTCCAGATACTACTCTGTTTCTCTCTCAGTCCTCCAGATACTACTATGTTTCTCAGTCTCTCTCTCAGTCCTCCAGATACTACTATCTCTCAGTCCTCGATATACTACTCTGTTTCTCAGTCTCTCTCTCTCAGTCCTCCAGATACTACTCTGTTTCTCAGTCTCTCTCACTCTCAGTCCTCCAGATACTACTCTGTTTCTCAGTCTCTCTCTCAGTCCTCCAGATACTACTCTCTCTCAGTCCTCGATATACTACTCTGTTTCTCAGTCTCTCTCTCTCAGTCCTCCAGATACTACTCTGTTTCTCAGTCTCTCTCTCAGTCCTCCAGATACTACTCTGTTTCTCAGTCTCTCTCTCTCAGTCCTCCAGATACTACTCTGTTTCTCAGTCTCTCTCTCTCTCAGTCCTCCAGATACTACTCTGTTTCTCTCTCAGTCCTCCAGATACTACTCTGTTTCTCAGTCTCTCTCTCTCAGTCCTCCAGATACTACTCTGTTTCTCAGTCTCTCTCTCTCAGTCCTCCAGATACTACTCTGTTTCTCTCTCAGTCCTCCAGATACTACTCTGTTTCTCAGTCTCTCTCTCTCAGTCCTCCAGATACTACTCTGTTTCTGTCTCTCTCTCTCAGTCCTCCAGATACTACTCTGTTTCTCAGTCTCTCTCTCTCAGTCCTCCAGATACTACTCTGTTTCTGTCTCTCTCTCTCAGTCCTCCAGATACTACTCTGTTTCTCAGTCTCTCTCTCTCTCAGTCCTCCAGATACTACTCGGTTTCTCAGTCTCTCTCTCTCAGTCCTCCAGATACTACTGTTTCTCAGTCTCTCTCTCTCAGTCCTCCAGATACTACTGTTTCTCAGTCTCTCTCTCTCAGTCCTCCAGATACTACTCTGTTTCTCAGTCTCTCTCTCAGTCCTCCAGATAGTACTCTGTTTCTCAGTCCGTCTCCCTCTCAGTCCTCCAGATACTACTATGTTTCTCAGTCTCTCTCAGTCCTCCAGACAAAACCAGATGAACAGAGAGAAATAGACAGAGAGACAAGACAGGGGAAAAGTACAGTGAAACAGTTGAGTGTGGAGGTCGTTTGGCCTCTCAGGGTTGAACAGCGAATGCATCATTCTGAATGTTCCTCTGCTCTGGTCTGAGGGTTTGGCCTCTTTCTCTGAGAGGGGCTTGTATCTGACAGCTACATCCTCACACACATCACGCCTTAGAGGTTTATAGAGACAGATCAATCAGGTGGGCAGACTTGGGTTTCCAGAGCTCTCTCTCTCCTTTATCAAAGACACATTTTTCCACGGCGCTCCAGGGGAGGGTTGGAGAGAGAGAACGCCCCTGAAGCTACTGTGTGGGCGAAGGATGAGAGAGAGACAGAGAGAGAGAAACCGGTTTCTGGAGATGACACGCTTCTCATTAGCAATAGATTGACAAATGAGAGGAAAGCAGAGGAATAGTCCTCAGCTGTGAGGGATAGTCCTCAGCTTTGTCACACTGGCTAGTGTGAGGGATAGTCCTCAGCTTTGTCACACTGGCTAGTGTGAGGAATAGTCCTCAGCTTTGTCACACTGGCTAGTGTGAGGAATAGTCCTCAGCTTTGTCACACTGGCTAGTGTGAGGAATAGTCCTCAGCTTTGTCACACTGGCTAGTGTGAGGAATAGTCCTCAGCTTTGTCACACTGGCTAGTGTGAGGGATAGTCCTCAGCTTTGTCACACTGGCTAGTGTGAGGGATAGTCCTCAGCTTTGTCACACTGGCTAGTGTGAGGGATAGTCCTCAGCTTTGTCACACTGGCTAGTGTGAGGGATAGTCCTCAGCTTTGTCACACTGGCTAGTGTGAGGGATAGTCCTCAGCTTTGTCACACTGGCTAGTGTGAGGGATAGTCCTCAGCTTTGTCACACTGGCTAGTGTGAGGGATAGTCCTCAGCTTTGTCACACTGGCTAGTGTGAGGAATAGTCCTCAGCTTTGTCACACTGGCTAGTGTGAGGAATAGTCCTCAGCTTTGTCACACTGGCTAGTGTGAGGAATAGTCCTCAGCTTTGTCACACTGGCTAGTGTGAGGAATAGTCCTCAGCTTTGTCACACTGGCTAGTGTGAGGGATAGTCCTCAGCTTTGTCACACTGGCTAGTGTGAGGATAGTCCTCAGCTTTGTCACACTGGCTAGTGTGAGGGATAGTCCTCAGCTTTGTCACACTGGCTAGTGTGAGGGATAGTCCTCAGCTTTGTCACACTGGCTAGTGTGAGGAATAGTCCTCAGCTTTGTCACACTGGCTAGTATGAGGGATAGTCCTCAGCTTTGTCACACTGGCTAGTGTGAGGAATAGTCCTCAGCTGTGAGGGATAGTCCTCAGCTTTGTCACACTGGCTAGTGTGAGGAATAGTCCTCAGCTTTGTCACACTGGCTAGTGTGAGGAATAGTCCTCAGCTTTGTCACACTGGCTAGTGTGAGGAATAGTCCTCAGCTGTGAGGAATAGTCCTCAGCTTTGTCACACTGGCTAGTGTGAGGGATAGTCCTCAGCTTTGAGGAATAGTCCTCAGCTTTGTCACACTGGCTAGTGTGAGGGATAGTCCTCAGCTTTGTCACACTGGCTAGTGTGAGGAATAGTCCTCAGCTTTGTCACACTGGCTAGTGTGAGGAATAGTCCTCAGCTTTGTCACACTGGCTAGTGTGAGGGATAGTCCTCAGCTTTGTCACACTGGCTAGTGTGAGGAATAGTCCTCAGCTTTGTCACACTGGCTAGTGTGAGGAATAGTCCTCAGCTGTGAGGAATAGTCCTCAGCTTTGTCACACTGGCTAGTGTGAGGGATAGTCCTCAGCTTTGTCACACTGGCTAGTGTGAGGAATAGTCCTCAGCTTTGTCACACTGGCTAGTGTGAGGAATAGTCCTCAGCTTTGTCACACTGGCTAGTGTGAGGAATAGTCCTCAGCTTTGTCACACTGGCTAGTGTGAGGAATAGTCCTCAGCTTTGTCACACTGGCTAGTGTGAGGAATAGTCCTCAGCTTTGTCACACTGGCTAGTGTGAGGGATAGTCCTCAGCTTTGTCACACTGGCTAGTGTGAGGGATAGTCCTCAGCTTTGTCACACTGGCTAGTGTGAGGGATAGTCCTCAGCTTTGTCACACTGGCTAGTGTGAGGAATAGCACAGGTAACCTGACACAGGCAGTACCATACCCACAGAAACACACACAGCACAAGTGTGTACCCCACCCCAGTCAGGTCCTCAAGCTGCCAGACAGACAGACAATACTGTACACAGACAGACAGAGCGATAGACAGACAGACAAACAATACTGTACACCCAACAGACAGAGCGACAGACAATACTGTACACCCGACAGACAGAGCGACAGACAGACAGAGCGACAGACAGACAGACAGAGCAGACAGACAGAGCGCCCGACAGAGCGACAGAGCGACAGAGCGACAGAGCGACAGAGCGACAGAGACAGACAGACAGACAGACAGACAGACAGAGCGACAGACAGACAGAAACAGACAGACAGACAGACAGAGCGACAGAGCAGACAGAGCGACAGACAGACAGACAGACAGAGACAGACAGACAGACAGACAGACAGACAGACAGAGACAGACAGACAGACAGACAGACAGACAGACAGACAGACAGACAGACAGACAGACAGACAGAGTGACACAGACAGACAGACAGCAGACAGAGCAGACAGACAGACAGAGACAGACAGACAGACAGACAGACAGAGCGACAGACAGACAGAGACAGACAGACAGACAGACAGACAGACAGACAGACAGACAGACAGACAGACAGACAGACAGACAGACAGACAGACAGACAGACAGACAGACAGACAGACAGACAGACAGACAGACAGACAGACAGACAGACAGACAGACAGTAACACCATAGTAATGCCATAAAGACTGACTGGGCTTGTCTTTGTTTCCGTGTCCAGACAGGCTTCATGTCAATTATTAATGATCTTCATTAAGTCAGCCATGGTGCTTTACAGACGTTTCAACATCCCTCCCAGACAGTACCTACCACGCATCCCAAATAGCACCATATTCCCTTTATAGTGCACTACTTTAGACCAGGACCCACAGGGCAGTCAGGAACAGACATCACCAGCCTCCATCTGATATAGTAACTGCACAACAGTCCCCCCCCCCCTGGAAATGACACTGCTGTTCGGAGATGTGGAGGACGACGAGGAGGAGGAGAGGTGACTCGCTGTTTACTGATAAAGATAAAGTAGTTATCACATGGACATCCTAACAAGTTACTACACAGCAGCACATTCCTGCTAGGGTATAGGCCTAAACCACGCCGGCAGAGAGAGAGAGAATGTGTTCCAAATGGCACCCTATCCCCTATAGAGTACACTACTTTAGACCAGAGACAGTAGGGGCACTACATAGGAAATACGGTGCCATTTGGAACTCAGCCTGAGTCAGTCAACATGGTGTGGGATTTAAAAAACACATTACTAAGTAATTACACAGCAATAACAGTAAATGGGGGTGAATTTCAAGTTAGTTCCTAAAAATTGTCACTACTTGCCTCAGCAGTGTGAATGATTTGACAGACTAGGGGGTATTTATATTGGGTTAATTTAACATATTTGTGGTAGGGACTAAGCTATTTCTGGAGACGTCTGGGAATCACAGCAATTTTTAAAAGCTTGTTCACTAGGCTGAAGTTAATTCATTTCTTTCACTTAAAGGGACACCCAGACATTTTAACGTTTTGTTGTAGCCCTGATCTAGCTTACCCGATTCAAGTAATCGAGGGCTTGACGATGATACTGAACAAAAACACAATATGTAAAGTGTTGGTTCTGTGTTTCACGAGCTGAGAAATATACATCCCATAATATTCCAGACGCACAAAAAGCTTATTTCTGTTCAATTTTGTGCACAAATTTGTTTCCATCCTTATGTTAGTGAGCATTTCTTCTTTGCCAAGAGAATCGATCCACCTGACAGGTGCAGGATATCAAGAAGCTGATTAAAAACAGGTGCAACCTTAAAAAAGGCCACTAAAATGTGCAGTTTTGTCACAACACAATGCCACAGAAGTCTCAAAGTTGAGGGAGTGGCATGCTGACTGCAGGAATGTCCACCAGAGCTGTTTGCCAGAGAATTGAATGTTAATTTCTCTACCATAAGCCGCCTCTAACATTATTTAAAGAGAATTTGTCAGTACGTCCAACCGGCCTCACAACCACAGACCATGTGTATGGCGTCATGTGGGCGAGCGATTTGCTGATGACAACGTTGTGAACAGAGTGCCCTATGGTGGCGGTGGGGTTAAGGTATGAGCAGGCATAAGGTAAGGACAACAACCACAATAGCATTTTATTGATGGCATTTTGAATGCACAGAGATACCGTGACGAGATCCTGAGGCCTATTGTCGTGTCATTCATCCGCCGCCATCACCTCATGTTTCAGCATGATAACACATGGCCCCATGTCGCAAGGAACTGTACACAATTCCTGGATGACATGTTATCCAGTGAGCATGTTTGGGATGCTCTGGATCGATGTGTATGACAGCGTGTACCAGTTCCCGCCACAACATCTAGCAACTTCACACAGCCATTGAAGAGGAGTGGAACAACATTCTACAGGCCACTATCAACAGCCTGATCAATCAACAGCCTGATCAATCAACAGCCTGATCAATCAACAGCCTGATCAATCAACAGCCTGATCAATCAACAGCCTGATCAATCAACAGCCTGATCAATCAACAGCCTGATCAATCAACAGCCTGATCAATCAACAGCCTGATCAATCAACAGCCTGATCAATCAACAGCCTGATCAATCAACAGCCTGATCAATCAACAGCCTGATCAATCAACAGCCTGATCAATCAACAGCCTGATGAGGTGGTTTGCTGCATGAAGAAAATGGTGGTCACACCAGATACTGCCTGATTTTCTGCTCCATCAACAGATGCATATCTGTATTCCCAGTCATGTGAAATCCATAGATTAGGGCCAAACGAATGTATTTTCAA
>NW_024609738.1:315000-325000 GCF_018296145.1 Oncorhynchus tshawytscha
TTAAAATTATTTTATTTAAAGTGCCCCACTGTCACCACTCTGTTCACTACGTTGACATCAGCAACCCGCTCACCCACACCACAGTCTGCCATCTGCCCGGTACAGTTGAAACCGGGATTCATCTGTGAAGAGGACACTTCTCCAGTGTGCCAGTGGCCAACAAAGGTGAACATTTACCCAACGGAAGTCAGTTACGACGTCCAACTGTAGTCAGGCCAAGACCCTGGTGAAGATGACGAGCAGATGAGCTTCCCTGAGACGGTTTCTGACAGTTTGTGCAGAAATTCTTTGGTTGTGCAAACCTACAGTTTCATCAGCTGTCCAGGTGGCTGGTCTCAGACGATCCCGCAGGTGAAGAAGCCGGATGTGGAGGTCCTGGGCTGGCGTGGTTACAAGTGGTCTACTGTTGTGAGGCCGGTTGGACGTACTGTAAACTTCTCTAAAAAGACGTTGCAGGTGGCTTATGGTAGAGAAAATTAACATTCAATTCTCTGGCAACAGCTGAGTTGGACATAACTGCAGTCAGCATTACAATTGCACTCTCCCTCAAAACTTGAGACATCTGTGGAATTGTGTTTAAGTGGCCTTTTATTGTCCCCAGCACAAGGTGCACATGTGTAATGATCATGCTGTTTAATCAGATTATTGATATGCCACACCTGTCAGGTGGATGGATGATATTGGTAAAGTAGAAAAGCTCACTAACCGGGATGGAAACACATTTGTGCAAAACATTTGAGAGAAATATGTTTGTTTGTTTTTGTGCGTATGGAACATTTCTGGGAACTTGTATTTAATCTCATGAAACATGTTGTGTTTATATTTTTGTTCAGTATAAATAGTCTCACTTATCCGTCATCTTTCCCCTCCTCTTGAAAGCACAATATCACTCAGTACATAAAAAGAACACATTCTCTCTCCCAGACCCGGCTTCTGGGCCCTGTCCAATTTATGACATTTGGATTACATCCCAAAAATGGCACCCTATTCCTTGTATAGTGCACTACGTTTGACCAGAGCCCATAGGGAATAGGCTGTCATTTGGGATGCACCTTGTAGCAAGCGACAGCGCAGGCATTACAACACACCAGAGGTGATGGAGTGGGTTAGTGTAACATTACAACACACCAGAGGTGATGGAGTGGGTTAGTGTAACATTACAACACACCAGAGGTGATGGAGTGGGTTAGTGTAACATTACAACACACCAGAGGTGATGGAGTGGGTTAGTGTAACATTACAACACACCAGAGGTGATGGAGTAGGTTAGTGTAACATTACAACACACCAGAGGTGATGGAGTAGGTTAGTGTAACATTACAACACACCCAGGTTAGTGTAACATTACAACACACCAGAGGTGATGGAGTAGGTTAGTGTAACATTACAACACACCAGAGGTGATGGAGAAGGTACAACACACCAGAGGTGATGGAGTAGGTTAGTGTAACATTACAACACCAGAGGTGATGGAGTAGGTTAGTGTAACATTACAACACAGAGGTGATGGAGTGGGTTAGTGTAACATTACAACACAGAGGTGATGGAGTGGGTTAGTGTAACATTACAACACACCAGAGGTGATGGAGTGGGTTAGTGTAACATTACAACACACCAGAGGTGATGGAGTGGGTTAGTGTAACATTACAACACAGAGGTGATGGAGTAGGTTAGTGTAACATTACAACACAGAGGTGATGGAGTAGGTTAGTGTAACATTACAACACAGAGGTGATGGAGTGGGTTAGTGTAACATTACAACACACCAGAGGTGATGGAGTGGGTTAGTGTAACATTACAACACACCAGAGGTGATGGAGTGGGTTAGTGTAACATTACAACACACCAGAGGTGATGGAGTGGGTTAGTGTAACATTACAACACACCAGAGGTGATGGAGTGGGTTAGTGTAACATTACAACACACCAGAGGTGATGGAGTAGGTTAGTGTTAGTGTAACATTACAACACACCAGAGGTGATGGAGTGGGTTAGTGTAACATTACAACACACCAGAGGTGATGGAGTGGGTTAGTGTAACATTACAACACACCAGAGGTGATGGAGTGGGTTAGTGTAACATTACAACACAGAGGTGATGGAGTAGGTTAGTGTAACATTACAACACACCAGAGGTGATGGAGTGGGTTAGTGTAACATTACAACACACCAGAGGTGATGGAGTGGGTTAGTGTAACATTACAACACACCAGAGGTGATGGAGTAGGTTAGTGTAACATTACAACACACCAGAGGTGATGGAGTGGGTTAGTGTAACATTACAACACACCAGAGGTGATGGAGTAGGTTAGTGTAACATTACAACACACCAGAGGTGATGGAGTGGGTTAGTGTAACATTACAACACACCAGAGGTGATGGAGTGGGTTAGTGTAACATTACAACACACCAGAGGTGATGGAGTAGGTTAGTGTAACATTACAACACACCAGAGGTGATGGAGTGGGTTAGTGTAACATTACAACACAGAGGTGATGGAGTGGGTTAGTGTAACATTACAACACCAGAGGTGATGGAGTGGGTTAGTGTAACATTACAACACACCAGAGGTGATGGAGTGGGTTAGTGTAACATTACAACACACCAGAGGTGATGGAGTGGGTTAGTGTAACATTACAACACACCAGAGGTGATGGAGTAGGTTAGTGTAACATTACAACACACCAGAGGTGATGGAGTGGGTTAGTGTAACATTACAACACACCAGAGGTGATGGAGTAGGTTAGTGTAACATTACAACACACCAGAGGTGATGGAGTGGGTTAGTGTAACATTACAACACACCAGAGGTGATGGAGTGGGTTAGTGTAACATTACAACACAGAGGTGATGGAGTAGGTTAGTGTAACATTACAACACACCAGAGGTGATGGAGTGGGTTAGTGTAACATTACAACACACCAGAGGTGATGGAGTGGGTTAGTGTAACATTACAACACACCAGAGGTGATGGAGTGGGTTAGTGTAACATTACAACACACCAGAGGTGATGGAGTGGGTTAGTGTAACATTACAACACCAGAGGTGATGGAGTGGGTTAGTGTAACATTACACACACAGAGGTGATGGAGTGGGTTAGTGTAACATTACAACACACCAGAGGTGATGGAGTAGGTTAGTGTAACATTACAACACATCAGAGGTGATGGAGTAGGTTAGTGTAACATTACAACACCAGAGGTGATGGAGTGGGTTAGTGTAACATTACAACACACCAGAGGTGATGGAGTGGGTTAGTGTAATATTACAACACACCAGAGGTGATGGAGTAGGTTAGTGTAACATTACAACACACCAGAGGTGATGGAGTGGGTTAGTGTAACATTACAACACACCAGAGGTGATGGAGTGGGTTAGTGTAACATTACAACACACCAGAGGTGATGGAGTAGGTTAGTGTAACATTACAACACACCAGAGGTGATGGAGTAGGTTAGTGTAACATTACAACACACCAGAGGTGATGGAGTAGGTTAGTGTAACATTACAACACACCAGAGGTGATGGAGTGGGTTAGTGTAACATTACAACACACCAGAGGTGATGGAGTAGGTTAGTGTAACATTACAACACACCAGAGGTGATGGAGTAGGTTAGTGTAACATTACAACACAGAGGTGATGGAGTGGGTTAGTGTAACATTACAACACACCAGAGGTGATGGAGTAGGTTAGTGTAACATTACAACACACCAGAGGTGATGGAGTGGGTTAGTGTAACATTACAACACACCAGAGGTGATGGAGTGGGTTAGTGTAACATTACAACACACCAGAGGTGATGGAGTGGGTTAGTGTAACATTACAACACACCAGAGGTGATGGAGTGGGTTAGTGTAACATTACAACACACCAGAGGTGATGGAGTGGGTTAGTGTAACATTACAACACACCAGAGGTGATGGAGTGGGTTAGTGTAACATTACAACACACCAGAGGTGATGGAGTGGGTTAGTGTAACATTACAAACACCAGAGGTGATGGAGTGGGTTAGTGTAACATTACAACACACCAGAGGTGATGGAGTGGGTTAGTGTAACATTACAACACACCAGAGGTGATGGAGTGGGTTAGTGTAACATTACAACACACCAGAGGTGATGGAGTGGGTTAGTGTAACATTACAACACACCAGAGGTGATGGAGTAGGTTAGTGTAACATTACAACACACCAGAGGTGATGGAGTGGGTTAGTGTAACATTACAACACAGAGGTGATGGAGTGGGTTAGTGTAACATTACAACACACCAGAGGTGATGGAGTGGGTTAGTGTAACATTACAACACACCAGAGGTGATGGAGTGGGTTAGTGTAACATTACAACACACCAGAGGTGATGGAGTGGGTTAGTGTAACATTACAACACACCAGAGGTGATGGAGTGGGTTAGTGTAACATTACAACACACCAGAGGTGATGGAGTGGGTTAGTGTAACATTGGTTTCAGTGTGAATGCCCTCTTACTATGAGGCCCGCTGTGGAATGAGTAGGTTAGTTCTAACCTCCTCCAACACACCAGAGGTGATCTCACCCCTCCTGGGTCTCACCCCTCCTAACTCTCTCTACCCCTCCTCCTCCTCTCTCTCACCCCTCCGATCCTCCCTCTAATATCCCCTCTCTCTGGCCCCTCCTCCTCCTGAGTCTCCCCTCCTCCTCCTCTCTCTCACCCCTCCGATCCTCCCTCTAATATCCCCTCTCTCTGTACCTCCTCCTCCTCTCTCTCACCCCCCTCCTCCCTCTCACCCCCCTCCTCCTCTCTCACCCCTCCTCCTCCTCTCTCTCCCCTCCTCCTCCTCTCTCTCACCCCTCCGATCCTCCCTCTAATATCCCCCCTCTCTGTACCTCCTCCTCCTCTCTCTCCCCTCCTCCTCCTCTCTCTCACCCCTCCGATCCTCCCTCTAATATCCCCTCTCTGTACCTCCTCCTCCTCTCTCTCCCCTCCTCCTCCTCTCTCTCACCCCTCCGATCCTCCCTCTAATATCCCCCTCTCTGTACCTCCTCCTCCCTCTCTCTCTCACCTCCGATCCTCCCTCTAATATCCCCTCTGTACCTCCTCCTCCTCTCTCTCTCACCTCCGATCCTCCCTCTAATATCCCCCTCTCTGTACCTCCTCCTCCTCTCTCTCTCACCTCCGATCCTCCCTCTAATATCCCCTCTCTCTGTACCTCCTCTCCTCTCTCTCTCACCTCCGATCCTCCCTCTAATATCCCCTCTCTCTGTACCTCCTCCTCCTCTCTCTCTCACCTCCAATCCTCCCTCTAATATCCCCTCTGTACCTCCTCTCAGTTTCCCTCTCCCTTCCTCCTCCCTCTCTCCCCCTCCAATCCTCCCTCTAATATCCCATCTCTCTGTACCTCCTCTCACAGTCCCCCCCGTCTCTCTCTAACCCCTCCCTGGTTTACCAGTCTCTAGAGAGACCTAGTCCCCCCCTCTCTCTAACCCCTCCTTGGTTTACCAGTCTCTAGAGAGACCTAGTCCCCCCCTCTCTCTAACCCCTCCTTGGTTTACCAGTCTCTAGAGAGACCTAGTCCCCCCTCTCTCTAACCCCTCCCTGGTTTACCAGTCTCTAGAGAGACCTAGTCCCCCCCCCCTCTCTCTAACCCCTCCCTGGTTTACCAGTCTGTAGAGAGACCTAGTACTATGCTCAGAGGTCCTGTCAAGGGCCAGCCACTTTCCTTTCTGAAATACCCCAGTCAGGATCAAAGCCCTGTGTCAGTCAGCCGTGGCCTGACATCTCTGTTAACCTTCAGGGAAGAATCTCAAATCAAATCTCTAGCTATTTGATCATCCTATACAGAGGGTTTGACTACGCTGTTGGATGATAGAGAGAGAAACAAGTGTCACTTTTTGCACGATTTGGAAATGGGAAAAATGTTTGATTGATATGGAAAAATGCATGAACGATATGGGAATGATAAAATACATGCAGGGGCATTCATGACTTGAGGTAGTAGTCTGAACTGGGATCTGATTGGAGCAACATGACTTGAGGTAGTAGTCTGAACTGGGATCTGATTGGAGCAACATGACTTGAGGTAGTAGTCTGAACTGGGATCTGATTGGAGCAACATGACTTGAGGTAGTAGTCTGAACTGGGATCTGATTGGAGCAACATGACTTGAGGTAGTAGTCTGAACTGGGATCTGATTGGAGCAACATGACTTGAGGTAGTAGTCTGAACTGGGATCTGATTGGAGCAACATGACTTGAGGTAGTAGTCTGAACTGGGATCTGATTGGAGCAACATGACTTGAGGTAGTAGTCTGAACTGGGATCTGATTGGAGCAACATGACTTAAGGTAGTAGTCTGAACTGGGATCTGATTGGAGCAACATGACTTAAGGTAGTAGTCTGAACTGGGATCTGATTGGAGCAACATGACTTGAGGTAGTAGTCTGAACTGGGATCTGATTGAAGCAACATGACTTGAGGTAGTAGTCTGAACTGGGATCTGATTGGAGCAACATGACTTGAGGTAGTAGTCTGAACTGGGATCTGATTGGAGCAACATGACTTGAGGTAGTAGTCTGAACTGGGATCTGATTGGAGCAACATGACTTGAGGTAGTAGTCTGAACTGGGATCTGATTGGAGCAACATGACTTGAGGTAGTAGTCTGAACTGGGATCTGATTGGAGCAACATGACTTGAGGTAGTAGTCTGAACTGGGATCTGATTGGAGCAACATGACTTGAGGTAGTAGTCTGAACTGGGATCTGATTGGAGCAACATGACCTTTCAGTTAGTTAATTGTTAGTTATATAAAAAGATGGACTGAAAATGACAAGGAAAACACCCAAGAAAGAAACGATGATTCATTTGGCCATGGTGGTTCTAGCTGCATACCAATGGCATATTCTACCAGAGGCACACACACACACACACACACACACACACACTGTTTGATAGAAAAGTGTCGGGAGGATGCTTGACAATGTGGTGTGTGTGTGTGTGTAAGAGTGAGACGCTCCGTCTCCCCCAGAGGAAAATAAAATATCCTCTCCCTCGGCTGAAATGGAGACGCCAAATATATTCACCCACATTCTCTCACCAGGGAAGCATCTGCACAGACGGAGAAGAGGAAGAGGAAGAGAAGAGGAAGAGGAAAAAGCAGGGGGTAAATTCACACTGCTTGCTGTCATTAGGTTAGTGTTTAAAACTGGAGACGTTTCCTGGTTGTTTGAGAGCAACGAGCTCAGAGCGGCTCAGATCTGCAGTGTGTCTGGGTCGACACTGTTCAAATCTATCAGAGAGAAGTCAGGCAGGGCAGGACGACACTGTTCATATCTATCAGAGAGAAGTCAGGCAGGGCAGGTCGACACTGTTCATATCTATCAGAGAGAAGTCAGGCAGGGCAGGTCGACACTGTTCATATCTATCAGAGAGAAGTCAGGCAGGGCAGAACGACACAGTTCATATCTATCAGAGAGAAGTCAGGCAGGGCAGGCCGACACTGTTCATATCTATCAGAGAGAAGTCAGGCAGGGCAGGTCGACACTGTTCATATCTATCAGAGAGAAGTCAGGCAGGGCAGAACGACACTGTTCATATCTATCAGAGAGAAGTCAGGCAGGGCAGAACGACACTGTTCATATCTATCAGAGAGAAGTCAGGCAGGGCAGGTCGACACTGTTCATATCTATCAGAGAGAAGTCAGGCAGGGCAGTCGACACTGTTCATATCTATCAGAGAGAAGTCAGGCAGGGGAATCAGGCAGGGCATCGACACTGTTCATATCTATCAGAGAGAAGTCAGGCAGGGCAGAAGGTCGACACTGTTCATATCTATCAGAGAGAAGTCAGGCAGGGCAGAACGACACTGTTCATATCTATCAGAGAGAAGTCAGGCAGGGCAGGTCGACACTGTTCATATCTATCAGAGAGAAGTCAGGCAGGGCAGGTCGACACTGTTCATATCTATCAGAGAGAAGTCAGGCAGGGCAGAACGACACTGTTCATATCTATCAGAGAGAAGTCAGGCAGGGCAGACCGACACTGTTCATATCTATCAGAGAGAAGTCAGGCAGGGCAGACCGACACTGTTCATATCTATCAGAGAGAAGTCAGGCAGGGCAGGTCGACACTGTTCATATCTATCAGAGAGAAGTCAGGCAGGGCAGGCCGACACTGTTCATATCTATCAGAGAGAAGTCAGGCAGGGCAGAACGACACTGTTCATATCTATCAGAGAGAAGTCAGGCAGGGCAGACCGACACTGTTCATATCTATCAGAGAGAAGTCAGGCAGGGCAGGTCGACACTGTCCATATCTATCAGAGAGAAGTCAGGCAGGGCAGGTCGACACTGTTCATATCTATCAGAGAGAAGTCAGGCAGGGCAGGTCGACACTGTTCATATCTATCAGAGAGAAGTCAGGCAGGGCAGAACGACACTGTTCATATCTATCAGAGAGAAGTCAGGCAGGGCAGGTCGACACTGTCCATATCTATCAGAGAGAAGTCAGGCAGGGCAGAACGACACTGTTCATATCTATCAGAGAGAAGTCAGGCAGGGCAGGTCGACACTGTTCATATCTATCAGAGAGAAGTCAGGCAGGGCAGGTCGACACTGTTCATATCTATCAGAGAGAAGTCAGGCAGGGCAGGTCGACACTGTTCATATCTATCAGAGAGAAGTCAGGCAGGGCAGTCGACACTGTTCATATCTATCAGAGAGAAGTCAGGCAGGGCAGACCGACACTGTTCATATCTATCAGAGAGAAGTCAGGCAGGGCAGACCGACACTGTTCATATCTATCAGAGAGAAGTCAGGCAGGGCAGACCGACACTGTTCATATCTATCAGAGAGAAGTCAGGCAGGGCAGACCGACACTGTTCATATCTATCAGAGAGAAGTCAGGCAGGGCAGAACGACACTGTTCATATCTATCAGAGAGAAGTCAGGCAGGGCAGAACGACACTGTTCATATCTATCAGAGAGAAGTCAGGCAGGGCAGGTCGACACTGTTCATATCTATCAGAGAGAAGTCAGGCAGGGCAGAACGACACTGTTCATATCTATCAGAGAGAAGTCAGGCAGGGCAGGTCGACACTGTTCATATCTATCAGAGAGAAGTCAGGCAGGGCAGGTCGACACTGTTCATATCTATCAGAGAGAAGTCAGGCAGGGCAGAACGACACTGTTCATATCTATCAGAGAGAAGTCAGGCAGGGCAGACCGACACTGTTCATATCTATCAGAGAGAAGTCAGGCAGGGCAGACCGACACTGTTCATATCTATCAGAGAGAAGTCAGGCAGGGCAGGTCGACACTGTTCATATCTATCAGAGAGAAGTCAGGCAGGGCAGGCCGACACTGTTCATATCTATCAGAGAGAAGTCAGGCAGGGCAGAACGACACTGTTCATATCTATCAGAGAGAAGTCAGGCAGGGCAGACCGACACTGTTCATATCTATCAGAGAGAAGTCAGGCAGGGCAGGTCGACACTGTCCATATCTATCAGAGAGAAGTCAGGCAGGGCAGGTCGACACTGTTCATATCTATCAGAGAGAAGTCAGGCAGGGCAGGTCGACACTGTTCATATCTATCAGAGAGAAGTCAGGCAGGGCAGAACGACACTGTTCATATCTATCAGAGAGAAGTCAGGCAGGGCAGGTCGACACTGTCCATATCTATCAGAGAGAAGTCAGGCAGGGCAGAACGACACTGTTCATATCTATCAGAGAGAAGTCAGGCAGGGCAGGTCGACACTGTTCATATCTATCAGAGAGAAGTCAGGCAGGGCAGGTCGACACTGTTCATATCTATCAGAGAGAAGTCAGGCAGGGCAGGTCGACACTGTTCATATCTATCAGAGAGAAGTCAGGCAGGGCAGGTCGACACTGTTCATATCTATCAGAGAGAAGTCAGGCAGGGCAGACCGACACTGTTCATATCTATCAGAGAGAAGTCAGGCAGGGCAGACCGACACTGTTCATATCTATCAGAGAGAAGTCAGGCAGGGCAGGTCGACACTGTCCAT
>NW_024609738.1:332500-376036 GCF_018296145.1 Oncorhynchus tshawytscha
GGTATAGAGAGAGATAGAGAGAGAAAGAGGGGGAGAGAGAGAGAGGGAGAGGGGGAGAAGAGAGAGGGATAGAGAGTATAGAGAGAGAGAGAGAGAGAGAAGAGGGGGGGGGAGAGAGAGGGATAGAGAGGTATAGAGAGAGATAGAGAGAGAGAGAGGGGGAGAGAGAGAGAGAGAGGAGAGGAGAGAGAGAGAGGGATAGAGAGAGTATAGAGAGAGATAGAGAGAGAGAGAGAGAGAGAGAGAGAGAGAGAGAGAGATAGAGAGAGAGAGAGAGAGAGAGAGAGAGAGAGAGAGAGAGAGAGGGGAAGAGAGAGAAAAGGGTAAAGAAAGAGAGCAAAAAAAGTCTCTGCATCAGAGAGGCTTTGAAAAACCTGGAGTTTCTGATTGACACTTCAGAGGGTAGGATTCCACAGCAGACAGATCCCATATTCGGAGCTGAAAGTGTTTATAGTGGGTGTTGTGTTAGTTTAAACCATCTGTCTGCACAAAGTCCCCCCCCAAAGCGTTGCACTCTAACACTACCACCATGTCAAGCTGACCCTCAGGACTGGAGAGGGGGAGTTGAATGATTTGAATAACCATCAATACTAACCAGCATAGTCTCACAGATCTACAGTTCAGATGACTGAGAGGAAAACACCGACCCAGTCATTTAACAAATGAATGGTTAAAAAAATGCACTGATGACCTCAAGGCTTGACTTTTGACATGTTGTCCGAGCTGGAAAAGTCAACCACTAACCCTCACCAACCAATCGCAGATGAACGTGCAGTTTAGTAGGACATACGGGAGAAATAGTCCATTCAACCCCTTGGTCTTTTCTTTGTCTATAGATCAGTTTGACACATTGCTAAAACCAGACCTGTTATCACTGTCCTGATGTGCTGGTAGACAGACAAGAACAGCTTCTATACGGCCCTTCCGACCACATCAGTCGACTGAGGTAACGACACTCTGACTGCGTTGTAAACTGCAGGTATGATTGACAGGTAATGGAGTGACTAGGGCGTACATGTTATTAAGTGAGAGCCACAGTGAACCAGTCATTACGTCCTTTACCTTGACAAACACAGTGAATAGCCTGGTCCAGGATGGCATGTCTTAGTTCGTTACAAATCCCGTTCCTTTCTATTAAAGATCATTTGAGTAAAGTGCATGAACACATTTCCAATCCGTCTGATGTTGTTGCTCTCTCGACAGAACGAAGACACTCACACAGAGTAAACTCATTGACGACATCATGGAAAACATTACCGAACCACAGCTAACAAACTGTCACTACAAACAAACAAAACTGTTTAGAAACTTACATTTCAATTGACTGACACTTAGCTTTACTTATCAGTGGTGTGGTGTGATGTGTTATGTGCATGTTGTTCAACTCTGTAACTATGCGGAACAATAAAACAAGCTCGATGTCATTTGGTATGAAAACAGAAAATATAATGCGATCAGTCTAACACTAGAAAAAAAAGTTGACTACTTTCTAGTAGATTATTTATTTATAGCAATATGATTTTTAGCTATTCAGTTTCCAATGTCTGTATTGAAACCAGTGGTACTGTTGTTGCTCTGATTCTTGTGGTTTTTAGCTGCGTACAGTAAATAGCTGGATTAAATTAAATACAATTGTGGGGCCATAAAAATTGGCGATTATAACGCATACCAGTTCTTATCTTCCCATAGAAGAACATAATACATTCGCTAGTAAGCTACAGTTATATTATATAATAGTTAGTTACTCTACCTCGCAAACGAATATAATTAGCCAGTTAGTCACTTCTACTTGTTAATCAAACGGGAATCAAATGACATTTGAACAAACAGGAATCAAAAGACAGATGGCAAGTTGGCGAGAAATACAAAATAACATGGAAGTTTAGGAGATACTTACCGAGGAAAAGCTTCGTGGGTAAACCAGAGATGTATTTCGGGAAATATTGCCACGAATCCCTTGTTTATGTGTTTAGGAAAGTTGTTAAATCCCTTCTCCTCACTGCTACAATCATCAGCAGCCCACATCAAAGTGCTTCACTCTCCCGTCCCTCCTCCGATCTGTCGCCCCGCAAAAATATTACTTCACGAACGTGACCAATTTGGCACTTTATCAGCAGCAATGTTATAAATAGCTCCCGCGCTGCCTTCCGACCTTGTTTTCTGTTCGTTTTGAAAATACCTAGTAACTAGTTAGGCGTGCTGAAGTTGTTCTCGCTGTCGCCCTGTCTTGTTGTAGTAAATCGCTCACTCGCCCAGCAACTCTCTCCAGCAGGCAGCTCCCCTCCCGGAGCTCAGGCAGTGCAGTGCCTCGATCTCGTCCCGAACACGCCAGTATCCCTAGACTGCATCCGGGTCGAGTCGTAGTCAAATTCTTTTCAAAGTTTATTTCAAAAGCAAAAACGTATTCTATCTTCTTTGAAAGCCTTACCATTCTATTCCTGCTTATAAGCAGTAACTAACTTCTAGTAGACAGGGAATAGTCAGTCAGATCCTGGGATTTCCAGAACGGCACCAAATTGACGAAGGACCCAGACAGTAGGCTACATTACAAGTGGGCCTTAGTGAGCGCATGCCAGTGTAAAGCTTGAGGATATTTCTAAAGCAAACGCTGGAATATAAACAAGCATTCCTTCCAGAGCTCAGCGTCTATTTATTTAATTAATCTTTATCGTCTGATCTTTATAGGATCAGAGGCCAGGGCAGTCTCTGCATGCATGGAACGATTTATCTCCCTGTGTATGTGAAAGAGAGAGATTTATCTCCCTGTGTATGTGAAAGAGAGAGCGATTTATCTCCCTGTGTATGTGTGAGAGAGAGAGAGATGTATCTCCCTGTGTATGTGAGAGAGAGAGAGATGCATCTCCCTGTGTATGTGAGAGAGAGATGTATCTCCCTGTGTATGTGTGAGAGAGAGAGATGCATCTCCCTGTGTATGTGAAAGTGAGATAGATTTATCTCCCTGTGTATGTGAAAGAGAGAGAGATTTATCTCCCTGTGTATGTGAAAGAGAGAGATTTTTCTCCCTGTGTATGTGAAAGAGAGATTTATCTCCCTGTGTATGAGAGAGATTTATCTCCCTGTGTATGTGAAAGAGAGAGATTTATCTCCCTGTGTATGTGAAAGAGAGAGATTTATCTCCCTGTGTATGTGAGATTTATCTCCCTGTGTATGTGAGAGAGAAATGTATCTCCCTGTGTATGTGAAAGAGAGAGATTTATCTCCTGTGTATGTGAAAGAGAGAGATTTATCTCCCTGTGTATGTGAAAGAGAGAGATTTATCTCCCTGTGTATGTGAGATTTATCTCCCTGTGTATGTGAGAGAGAAATGTATCTCCCTGTGTATGTGAAAGAGAGAGATTTATCTCCATGTGTATGTGAAAGAGAGATTTAGCTCCCTGTGTATGTGAAAGAGAGATTTATCTCCCTGTGTATGTGAAAGAGAGATTTATCTCCATTTGAAAGAGAGAGAAAGATTTATCTCCCTGTGTATGTGAAAGAGAGAGAGATTTATCTCCCTGTGTATGTGAAAGAGAGATTTATCTCCCTGTGTATGTGAAAGAGAGAGATTTATCTCCCTGTGTATGTGAAAGAGAGATTTATCTCCCTGTGTATGTGAGAGATTTATATCCCTGTGTATGTGAAAGAGAGATTTAGCTCCCTGTGTATGTGAAAGAGAGAGAGAGATTTATCTCCCTGTGTATGTGAAAGAGAGAGATTTATCTCCCTGTGTATGTGAAAGAGAGAGAGATGTATCTCCCTGTGTATGTGAGAGAGAGAGAGATTTATCTCCCTGTGTATGTGAGAGAGAGAGAGAGATTTATCTCCCTGTGTATGTGAAAGAGAGATTTATCTCCCTGTGTATGTGAGAGAGAGAGAGATGTATCTCCCTGTGTATGTGAGAGAGAGAGAGTCCTTGTATAGGTTTTGTGCCTGTGGTCAGTTGAATATGTGCATTGTTAACAAGTCAGCCTAACAATACGATGACTAGGTTTCCATAGAACCAATGATGGAGAAGATGGGGAGATTACAGGACTGTGGTCTGACACGGCCTGCATCGTCTCAAATGGCATCCCATTCCCTATGTAGTGCACTACTTTTGACCAAGAGCCCCAGAAATAGTGCACTATAAAGGGAATAGGGTACCATTTGGGACGCCACATGGATGCTTCAAGCTGTCCCAGATCAGTTACTATTATACCTCGCGTGTCATTACCAAACACTGTAATCACATGGCTCTCCCTTTTCAATGTCTGAGATGTACTGTAATTCAGTGGTAGGCTATGGTGCGTTCAACAAGGCAGAGAGGGAAAGAGTGAGAGAGAAAGAGAGAGGTAAAGAGAGTGAGAGGTAAAGAGAGAGGGAAAGAGAGTGGGAGGTAAAGAGAGAGGGAAAGAGAGTGGGAGGTAAAGAGAGAGGGAAAGAGAGTGAGGGAAAGAGAGAGGGAAAGAGAGTGGGAGGTAAAGAGAGAGGGAAAGAGAGTGGGAGGTAAAGAGAGAGGGAAAGAGAGTGAGAGGGCAAGAGAGTGAGGGAAAGAGAGTGGGAGGTAAAGAGAGAGGGAAAGAGAGTGAGAGGTAAAGAGAGTGGGAGATCCAACAACGACGAGACGGCCTACAGGGAGGAGGTGAGGGCCCTCGGAGTGTGGTGTCAGGAAAATAACCTCACACTCAACGTCAACAAAACTAAGGAGATGATTGTGGACTTCAGGAAACAGCAGAGGGAACACCCCCCTATCCACATCGATGGATCAGTCGTGGAGAGGGTAGTAAGTTTTAAGTTCCTCGGCATACACATCACAGACAAACTGAATTGGTCCACTCACACAGACAGCATCGTGAAGAAGGCGCAGCAGCACCTCTTCAACCCCAGGAGGCTGAAGAAATTCGGCTTGTCACCAAAAGCACTCACAAACTTCTACAGATGCACAATCGAGAGCATCCTGGCGGGCTGTATCACCGCCTGGTACGGCAACTGCTCCGCCCACAACCGTAAGGCTCTCCAGAGGGTAGTGAGGTCTGCACAACGCATCACCGGGGGCAAACTACCTGCCCTCCAGGACACCTACACCACCCGATGTTACAGGAAGGCCATAAAGATCATCAAGGACATCAACCACCCGAGCCACTGCCTGTTCACCCCGCTATCATCCAGAAGGCGAGGTCAGTACAGGTGCATCAAAGCTGGGACCGAGAGACTGAAAAACAGCTTCTATCTCAAGGCCATCAGACTGTTAAACAGCCACCACTAACATTGAGTGGCTGCTGCCAACACACTGACACTGACACTGACTCAACTCCAGCCACTTTAATAATGGGAATTGATGGGAAATGATGTAAATGTATCACTAGCCACTTTAAACAATGCTACCTTATATAATGTTTACATACCCTACATTATTCATCTCATATGCATACGTATATAATGTACTCTATATCATCGACTGCATCCTTATGTAATACATGTATCACTAGCCACTTTAACTATGCCACTTTGTTTACATACTCATCTCATATGTATATACTGTACTCGATATCAGCTATTGTATCTTGCCTATGCTGCTCTGTACCATCACTCATTCATATATCCTTATGTACATATTCTTTATCCCCTTACACTGTGTATAAGACAGTAGTTTTGGAATTGTTAGTTAGATTACTTGTTGGTTATTACTGCATTGTCGGAACTAGAAGCACAAGCATTTCGCTACACTCGCATTAACATCTGCTAACCATGTGTATGTGACAAATAAAATTTGATTTGATTTGAGATCTCTTTGGAGATGTGTGGGTTGAGGGCCACACAATCTGTTCAGTTGTACCCTCTAACTAACTAGTGGTATTCTGTGTTTTGAAGAGTCTGAAATGAACAGTCGGCCATCTACTAAACTCACTGCAGCATTCACCATGTATTAGATTTAGATTTTACTGGGGAATTCGTTTTCATTAAAAAACTACAATAACAATTGAAGTGAAATGCAGAATAAAGGAATGCTGTTCAATATGTAATAATACAATACGCTATTAATGCTGCTATGCACCTGTTGTTGATGCAAAAAGCCCCTGTCCTTCTTCACTCACACGTTGTTTCTAATTGTTGCCACCTCCCTCTTCCAATACAAACAGTTGTTGCCACCTCCCTCTTCTAATACAAACAATTGTTGCCACCTCCCTCTTCTAATACAAACAATTGTTGCCACCTCCCTCTTCTAATACAAACAATTGTTGCCACCTCCCTCTTCTAATACAAACAATTGTTGCCACCTCCCTCTTCTAATACAAACAGTTGTTGCCACCTCCCTCTTCTAATACAAACAATTGTTGCCACCTCCCTCTTCTAATACAAACAATTGTTGCCACCTCCCTCTTCCAATACAAACAATTGTTGCCACCTCCCTTTCTCTTGGAATATCAAACAATTGTTGCCACCTCCCTCTTCTAATACAAACAATTGTTGCCACCTCCCTCTTCTAATACAAACAATTGTTGCCACCTCCCTCTTCTAATACAAACAATTGTTGCCACCTCCCTCTTAATACAAACAATTGTTGCCACCTCCCTCTTCTAATACAAACAATTGTTGCCACCTCCCTCTTCTAATACAAACAATTGTTGCCACCTCCCTCTTCTAATACAAACAATTGTTGCCACCTCCCTCTTCTAATACAAACAATTGTTGCCACCTCCCTCTTCTAATACAAACAATTGTTGCCACCTCCCTCTTCTAATACAAACAATTGTTGCCACCTCCCTCTTCTAATACAAACAATTGTTGCCACCTCCCTCTTCTAATACAAACAATTGTTGCCACCTCCCTCTTCTAATACAAACAATTGTTGCCACCTCCCTCTTCTAATACAAACAATTGTTGCCACCTCCCTCTTCTAATACAAACAATTGTTGCCACCTCCCTCTTCCAATACAAACAATTGTTGCCACCTCCCTCTTCTAATACAAACAATTGTTGCCACCTCCCTCTTCTAATACAAACAATTGTTGCCACCTCCCTCTTCTAATACAAACAATTGTTGCCACCTCCCTCTTCTAATACAAACAATTGTTGCCACCTCCCTCTTCTAATACAAACAATTGTTGCCACCTCCCTCTTCCAATACAAACAATTGTTGCCACCTCCCTCTTCAATACAAACAATACAAACAATTGTTGCCACCTCCCTCTTCTAATACAAACAATTGTTGCCACCTCCCTCTTCCAATACAAACAATTGTTGCCACCTCCCTCTTCCAATACAAACAATTGTTGCCACCTCCCTCTTCCAATACAAACAATTGTTGCCACCTCCCTTTCTCTTGGAATATAAAACAATTGTTGCCACCTCCCACTTCCAATAAATATTTGCTCATCACCGCTCTCTAGTGGTGGTGGAAGGGTAATGCCGAGGCTGTATATTCATTCAACATTACAGCGCTCCGGTTTCCTTACAAGGGAAACAACAGTTTTAGCGCTCTCCAACAGAAACGAAAATACCTGCTGTCGTTCTCGATCTTTTATCTTAATGGTGATCAAGAAGTGAAGTCATATGGGGCGGCAGGGTAGCCTAGTGGTTAGAGCGATGGACTAGTAACCAGAAGGTTGCAAGTTCAAATCCCCAAGCTGACAAAGTACTGTTCTGCCCCTGAACAGGCAGTTAACCCACTGTTCCTAGGCTGTCATTGAAAATAAGAATTTATTCTTAACTGACTTGCCTAGTTAAATAAAGGTAAAATATCAAGAGGGTTTTTATATATTTCACCTTTATTTAACTAGGCAAGTTGAGAACAAGTTCTCATTTACAATTGACACATGTATTGATACTGAGACAGTTGGCCAGGCTATCCAGATGTGGTTTTAAGAGATCAAATCCTTGACAAAATAATAACCCTGAATAGCATCTAAGACATGTTTGATCCATCAGTTCTAACAATTGTGTTCTAATCATTTTGAACATAGGAGAAATCAAAGAAAAATGTCAAACAGAAGCTCAAAACCTATTCACATTCAGACCAGTCTACACAAATGGGACATGTTGCACTGAGAGCCATCTGTGGTGAATCTGAGAGGAATGGATTATCTTCAGTGTTCTTGTTTATTATGTACATGATCATATAAAACCATTCTGCTAGGCAGTGTTAAGTCTGCTATTCACACTGAATACCTCTACATGTCTCCATTGTTAGTGCAATCATCCATAATGATGTGAGGTCCTGTGGCAGGATGAGCATGGTGACAGTACGGCCAGGATGAGCATGGTGACAGTACTGGCAGGATGAGCATGGTGACAGTACGGGCAGGATGAGCATGGTGACAGTACTGGCAGGATGAGCATGGTGACAGTACGGCCAGGATGAGCATGGTGACAGTACTGGCAGGATGAGCATGGTGACAGTACTGGCAGGATGAGCATGGTGACAGTACTGGCAGGATGAGCATGGTGACAGTACGGCCAGGATGAGCATGGTGACAGTACGGCCAGGATGAGCATGGTGACAGTACGGCCAGGATGAGCATGGTGACAGTACTGGCAGGATGAGCATGGTGACAGACGGCCAGGATGAGCATGGTGACGGCCAGGATGAGCATGGTGACAGTACGGCCAGGATGAGCATGGTGACAGTACGGCCAGGATGAGCATGGTGACAGTACTGGCAGGATGAGCATGGTGACAGTACTGGCAGGATGAGCATGGTGACAGTACTGGCAGGATGAGCAGGATGTACTGGCATGGTGACAGTACTGGCAGGATGAGCATGGTGACAGTACTGGCAGGATGAGCATGGTGACAGTACTGGCAGGATGAGCATGGTGACAGTACGGCCAGGATGAGCATGGTGACAGTACTGGCAGGATGAGCATGGTGACAGTACGGCCAGGATGAGCATGGTGACAGTACTGGCAGGATGAGCATGGTGACAGTACTGGCAGGATGAGCATGGTGACAGTACTGGCAGGATGAGCATGGTGACAGTACTGGCAGGATGAGCATGGTGACAGTACGGCCAGGATAGTGGAGTCCATTCCAGGGACCCACCCGTACGACGAATATATACGCACGCATGACTAAGTCACTGTGGAGTCATACACACACATGACTAAGTCACTTTGGAGTCATACACAAGCATGACTAAGTCACTCAGAAAGCATCTGAGAAATGACAGATATTATATTATGGAATTAAACAATCGTAAAATGGAGTGATATTCTGTGTGGATTCCAGACTAGGGCAATTTCCAAATCCATCCCTAGCCCCTCCTCCCTGGCACCTCCCTTTGCTCTGAAGGGGTTGGATAGGTGGAAGGCGTAAACTCCATCCAGCCTATCAGAAATCAGAAGACAAGGTGAGTCACAAGCACCATATTGCATCCACCTATCCAAACCCTTCAGATCTACAGGGGTGCCTCGGGAAGATGGCCTATAGGTTGATTTGGAATTTAGGGTGTGTCTCAATTGTATATCCATGATTCATTGCGTCCTCTCTCATCTCCTTCTCAAAACACATAGGAAGAGAAGATCCAAGACAAGGAACCTCATATCTTGTGTTCCAATGAGTTTTGAGAAGGATGCAAGGAGAGAAGGTATGAGGAATCAAGATAATACAATTGAGATTCACCCAGTGTGTGTGTGTATCAGTGGTCTTTGATCTGGTCCTCCTCCTCCAGCTTGCGTATCTCTCCCTTCAGGAAGTTGATGGTCTCTCTGCTGGCCTTCAGTCTATCCTTCAGGTCTGTGATCTCCTGACTGGTCTTCTTCTTCGCTGCTTCCAGCTTCTCCCGCGTCCGCAGCTCCAGCTCCGCAACTACAGACACAGGAAGGGTCAGTCACCAGTGACACTGTCCACTCAGCACTGCTGTGGTGTCACTGAACAATGAGGACAAAGACATTGGGTTTTATTGGCTGCCTTTACATAGGCAGTCCAATTCTGATCTCAATGGCAAAGGATCTGATCTGTCAAAAGACCCAATAATTGGGCAAAAGATCAGAACTGGGCTGCCTGTGTAAACGCAGCCATGGACTTTTAATCTAAGCCGCTACTGCAGGGTTCCCCAACTGGGGACCCGCTGGTGGTTTTAATAGGCTCCCCAAGTTTTCTGAGACATTATTTTTCATTGTTGGACATAAAAGACTAACAACACCAGGAAATCAGCTCCAAGTGATTTTCATTTGGGAAAATGTGTTCAAGGATTCCCATGTATGATAGAGAGATGTGATTATATATATACACATGTAAGCCAGGTTTGAAATGGTGCTTTAGTCAAATATTATATCTGTTTGGGCTTCTTTGAGGTCAATTTGCAGTCTACAAATGATTTGTAATTATGTTCCGGGCCCCCAACCAGCCTCTCAAGAAAAAAATAATAATCTAGTTGATGATGTCTGTCGTTTGCATTGAAACACATTTGCCCGACGAGGGTTAATAAAGACATAGCTAGATACAGTAGTTACTAGTTACAATATGGATCTACAGGTACTAAATGTACAGGTGTGTGTGTGTGCTCCTCACACTCAGTCTCGTGCTTATAGGCCCCCAGGGTCAGTTGTCTAGAGGTACTAAATGTACAGGTGTGTGTGTGTGTGCTCCTCACACTCAGTCTCGTGCTTATAGGCCCCCAGGGTCAGTTGTCTAGGGTCAGGTACTAAATGTACAGGTGTGTGTGTGTGCTCCTCACACTCAGTCTCGTGCTTATAGGCCCCCAGGGTCAGTTGTCTAGAGGTACTAAATGTACAGGTGTGTGTGTGTGCTCCTCACACTCAGTCTCGTGCTTATAGGCCCCCAGGGTCAGTTGTCTAGAGGTACTAAATGTACAGGTGTGTGTGTGTGCTCCTCACACTCAGTCTCGTGCTTATAGGCCCCCAGGGTCAGTTGTCTAGAGGTGCTAAGGAGCTGTTGCATCATGGCTGTGGGGTCCTGGAAGATCTGAGAGAGGAACAGGAAGGACAGAGAGTTGAGACGGGGCCTCTCTGCTTTCTTTCCTCACCTTGGTTTCACTTCCTTTCTCATGTTCTCTTTGGTTCACTGTTTGAAAAATAAATAAATAAATAAAATGTCTCACCATTTCATCATAGAATTCAGAGACCACTGTCTTCTTGGGCATGGCACTGGAGTCAGACTGGAAGAGCTTCAGTAGGTGGTAGAGAGTCACCTGTAGATAGGATTAGATTAGATAAGATAAAGATATAGATAGATAGATAGATAGATAGATAGATAGATAGATAGATAGATAGATAGATAGATAGATAGATAGATAGATAGATAGATAGATAGATAGATAGATAGATAGATAGATAGATAGATAGATAGATAGATAGATAGACAGAGACAGAGACAGACATACATACACACAGACAGACACACAATCATGTAACTGGGGGAATTGTATCATAAAAATAATGTAATTGTACAATGAAAAAGTAGTCTCAAGTCCACTGTTATTAAACTATTGTTTTCCTATTTTAATGTGTCCTAATTTAGAAAACGTGTTGTATTTTTCTCACCTTCCTGTTATGTTATTGTGTTAACACTCTGAAATGCATCCTCTGTTAAAAAAAGGTGCTATAATAATCACGTTTGATTGGAACCAGGTCCCTAAATGACATAGTCGAGCACCGCTCACCGGCCTCTCATTGGGGTCGATGAAAAATATCTTGATGATGATCTCAAACTCTCCCCAGCCCGTCTCTGTGATCTCGTACGGAGGCTTCGTCACGACTACGACGGATCAGAAAGAGAACACCATGAGCCCTACATTCATGACAAATGACATCACTGTTCATACGTGGAAACATTACAAACTTTACCTCTGAGTGGATTCACATAACTTTCATGTAGCTTGAACTGTATTTTCTTCACATATGCAGACATATCCTGGAATATAATTGGTCAGGTCAATACTGTATTATCCAATGATCATTATCATTATCATTATCCAATGAGACATTGAAGTCAACACCATCCATTTTCCAAGATGACAGTTGAGTTTACCTCGTTTCTGTATGGTTTCACGTACACAGACCATTGGTGAGTGTGTCCATCCTCCTCTCGCTTCTTTCCAAAATACCGAGCAACGTTTCCGAATACGATGGGTTTGACGATCGTAACACCCTGTGGATAACAGACAAATGATGTTTTCTGCAACATCATGCAGATCAATGATGATAATATGGTGAACCGGCTAACAAAGATAGTAAGAAGTGATGCGGTTTGTTGCCTGCCTTTCCAACCGTGTCTTCACGACAAGCACTTCACTGACACGCTTCCATAGACTTATTAAAAAGGAAATATATATTATAATTAGGGAACACACTTAGTCAAATTGTCTCTTATTAACATAAAACTTTTTATCGATCATATTATAGTTACCGGTATCAAATATTATTGACATCCATCCCCTACCTTCACTCTACCCCCGGAATCTGGTCCAAATTCAGCCATCCTTTTCAACATAGTATAGAGACTAGAAAGTGGCGTTAAACTGGTATATGTCACTATAGGACTGTTGCAGTAGTGATTTGGAACGTGTCATTTAATAAGATTGCCATTAAATCTACGAAAACAACACGATTTTACATTGTACACATTTCAAATTGCCAGCCAAACAAGCACCGGAAGTACGTTACATTGTTCGTGGTCCGATGTGAACACGGGAGCTAAAACGATTCCGGTCCTCTTGTCTAATGTTCTGCTTTGTGCCCTGTAGTAGTAAATGTATTGCAGTCATATAGACTGAATTGTGTAAAGCAATTTACAATCATCAAATAGTAAAATCCTAAACTAGCAAAACATGTAATACAATGTTCAACTATACAATATATTCAAAACAACAATAATACAACGACAATGTATGAGGCTGGCAGCTAAAGAAAATACATTTTAGGAGCTTTAAAGACGGAATTATTAATGCCCCTGGGCAATATGGTGTGTGCATTGATCAGTTTAGTGAAGTATTTAGCAAATGTCAGGCAGATCTGCTCCCGTTTGCTCTCCAATGAGATGATTCCGAGGGCTTCCCGGGTAGCTGGTGAACGACCCGTTCCGAATCATTCTGCAGACTCTCTTCTGGACAGGAGTCAGGGTTCGAGTGATCATCGAAGCTAGACCGTTTATACATAATACCACATGCTGACGTCCACATCGGCTACTGAAATTAATAACATGTGTTTAATGTGAGCCAAGGTTTCGGACTAGTTGTTTTTTTATAAGCATTTCTCAACAACTGTAGCCCAAAGGCCGGCAGATGGCGATATCGAGTCGTTTGCAAAAAATGAAACCACAAGATTACCACCTGCCAGCCTTTCGCCAACACCAACTGCTTTGCACACGGTCTTGATCAGCTATTGACTTGTTTGCGATCGTTGCAATTTGGATAAATATATCCAAAAGCCTCATATCGTAACTAATAAACAGAATAAATGGAGTCACAATGTAGTTTCGATTATTTTATTTTTTGAGAAGGCACAAGGTGGTACAAACTCAGAGAACCTACTGCCTTTTTTCTTACTGCAAATAGTCTAATAAATCATATAATTAAAATAGCAATATATTCTGAAATAAACACACATTGACAGTGTTTTAGTCTGCAGTGTAATAATGCAATAATCAATCCTGTCTGATTGAGACATTTATCTTGTATATTTGATAATATATTTGATAGTTCCATCACTTTAATGATTTCCTTACTTTGCTATAACGCGAAGAGGAACACATTAAGTATATTGAATAGCAACTACTTCAGAAAATGTGCAGCCGTCATTCTTCATGGATCTGGAACCGACGACTTACCTTCGGGTGAATGTCATGGAGCTGTAAATTAAATCAGGGCAAAAAGAACTACAGCCTACTGTACAATTCAGCATTTGGTGTAAGTGTAACTATGAGTAAATTATATATAAATAAAGAAAATCAAGATCCTTGAAGGCCTATAAATAGTTTCCTTTTTTTTTTATCGTGTCAATCATACCTGAGAAAAAAAACATGGTTTTAAGTTTGAGTAAATTAGACCGTTACAATATTTTCACAAAACAGAAAAACTACAGACCTCAGTAATATCCTCCGGTCTTATTCCAGCCTTTATACATTGCATTCTATTGATTAAGTGTACATTTGATGAAGCCAAATCAGCAATGTCAGGAACAGTAACATTTGGCCTAATGGTTCACGGAGACCCGACATCAAAGACGGAGGAAACTAGTTTATTGAAACCACTCAAAACAAGACAGTGCACCTTAAAAAAAAAAGTTCAATTTCCTGAACACGTTCGAGAGAGAAATTGATCAGGTAAAACTCTGGATCTGATTGTAAAAACTATTTGAAGGTAATATCTAAGATGGATGCATTATTATATGTACAAAATGACAACACTAATTGAGTATGAGTAACACTTGTCGACTGCGTATATATGTACAGTATTGACGTATCAAACCAGCTCCACTCAAATATTCAACCGGTTTGAAAAGACGTTGGGGCTGGAAAGCTATTCGTAATGATCTGCGAATAGGTAACAAAGCATTGATAACCTGTCCATTAGCACAATAAACATGGTATACTAGCTACATAGAGCATTCATAATGCTCTACACCATATTCAATATCTCAGTGCATTTATACAATAAAATGCAATACAAAAGTTCCACGTATAAAAAAAAACGAAGTGTCTGTCATGCGAACTTTACCTGAAGGAGAACTTTACTAAAGGTTCCATTCAATAACATTCCATTTCAAACACATAGTTAAGTCCTCAAATCAAAATGCTCTTTGTAGCTAGTGGGCAATATTGATAAAAACTTGGGAGATATTTATGTGCCAATAGTTGGATGTAATGTCTAACCAATAAAATTGAAATAAAAATATGTTTAGTTGACTGAAGCATTTGTTTCAGTGAATGATTCTAGCCACAATAACCACCTAAATATCTATCTTTAGAGTGTCAACACAATGTAAGCAGGAGAGCACCACTAATGTCTATCAGGGCCATTTAGAAAATACATGGGAGTAGAGAGGTAGGTTTTACCGCCTTAAAACAGGCATCAATATCAGTTATTTTAATCTGGCAGACCAGTCAGTGGACAGATCATGAGAAGCCAGGGAAGCATTGTGCTCTCATGCTTTACAAAATGGACACCTCACTTGAATACTCGTTACTGTAATTCCCCATCCATTTACAACACCCAGCCCCTCAGCCTTGTCCCAGACCCCCACTACTGTAATTCCCCATCCATTTACAACACCCAGCCCCTCAGTCTTGTCCCAGCACCCACTACTGTAATCCCCATCCATTTACAACACCCAGCCCCTCAGCCTTGTCCCAGACCCTCACTACTGTAATCCCCATCCATTTACAACACCCAGCCCCTCAGCCTTGTCCCAGACCCTCACTACTGTAATCCCCATTCATTTACTACACCTAGCCCCTCAGCCTTGTCCCAGACCCTCATTACTACTGTAATCAACCACTTACTACACCCAGCCTCTCAGCCTTGTCCCAGACCCTCATTACTACTGTAATCAACCATTTACTACACCCAGCCCCATGGCCTGGTCCCAGAAGGGGATCCTACAAAACAGGATCAATGCATTAGCCAGCTAACTTTGATAAACATTTGATTTTCTGGCTCATTAAGAAAGCCAAACTTAGATATGTGTTTTTGCTTATTGAGTCAAGCTTCTTTTCCCCCCCAAAAATTCTAAATTATTTCAGAATATTTAAGCAAATTAGCTGGCTAACACATTGGTCCTGCTTTGTAGTATTTCACTCAGGTCTGTATGCGTTTTAGCCAACTAGTCTAGCATTGTTATTGCTATTCAATGTAGACAAGACAACAAGTCAAGACTCTGCCAAAGTATATACAGATCTGGGACCAGGCTACAACCCTCACTGGCCTAAACCAGGGGATAAGCAACTCATTAAGAAATCAGTGCAGTACATCAGCCAGCCAATCAGAGCACAAGTTTGCAGATAAGAGACCAATTCGGTTCACAGTAGTAGTATTGTCCAGATCTGTGAAGGTTTATCTATCACTAAAATAATTCCATAAGTCAATAATTTTGTTCTACTTGTTTCAATAATATTAGAGTAATGAACCCTTGGAATGTACTTCCTGGTAACATTTAAAAAAAAAAAAAAAAATGAAAATCAAGAAAAATAAAATAAAAAAATAAAGTTTTTCCCAAGTATAATCAAGTCCTGAATACCTCTAAAATCACTTAGCAAAGACATGGATTTTCACTTTTGGAACTCAAAAGGCATACAGAACTATACGGAGTCTAAAAACAAACGTTTGTCAACAAGTAGCTACATTTTACGTAGAACTTTTAGAACAAACTGATAAGTCAAAGATTAAAATATCTGTCACATGATCATTCAATGCATAAGTAGTTACGCTAAATTCAGTCAGATTTCACTAATTCTGGGCATCGGGACAAATACAATTTTTTGGTCAACTGTGCTTCATTTGGTCAATAACAGCACAACTTTGCAACTTAAGTGAGAGTAAATTTAAAATAACTATTTCTATTTCGTAAAATTCAACATGAAAAATGTATGCAAGGCAAAAATGTACACATGTCAATTATTATTAAGTGTCAAAACCCCAGTAAACAAGTTTATTACAACACAGAATCTATTTTAATATTCAAAGCAGAGACATTTACAAACATTATCCTAACGAGAAAAGTAGGGGGGGCACGAGAGGAAATGAAGACGAAAAAACAAAAAACCTCCCTGTAAAAATCAGCTTTAACCTGACAAAATGTACACATTATAGCAGTCAAAAGTTGTCCGTTTTGGAATAGAGCAGGCAAATGTAGTCATTTGTTATTTTCGCAAAGCTTGAAAGAAGCCTGTCAACACAGGTAGGTAATCATTTTTTCGTTCACATCAAATAAAATTTCAGTAAAATAAAAATAGCTGTTGAGTAGTTTTTTTTTATACCATGAGAATGATTTTAAAGAACACTACTTATAGCCTTACACAGCTGTGAGCGATTCCCAGGTAGTCAGTCCCCTGGTAACCATGGAGACACAGACAGAGAGGGGGGGGGGACTAGTTGACAAGGCGATCCTGATGTAGGGCCTGCTGGTTGTGAAGAGGCGTCCTCGTCCCTGTCCTCTTCCGTAGGCTGAAATGTGTGAAAACGAAGGGTGGAGTTTGGTTTGGGGCAGCCCAACAATATACAGTTTGTTGTTTGTGTCATATCCCCTCTAATTGTACAGCACACACACACACAGAGGACACGAAACAAATACATGCAGGTACTGTTCTTTCTAATGGTAGTCAACTTGTCAAGAGAGTGATTCCACATTACAGTGAGTAAGAACAATGTAGTGCCCACAATGACTGACCCTGCTATACTGTTGAGATCTGAATTTAGAATGTATTCAAATGTGTCATGCACTAAGTACTCAACTCATTTCAGAGAAGGTTTACAATCAATTTGTGTGGATTGGATAAACCTGTTTAAGGGTGCTCACAGAACATCTTATAATCTAATCTGAAAGTGCATGGGCAGAAGATGGCATCTACAGAACGCTCAATCCCAACCCCTAGACCGTACGTACTTCTCAATATCTTTAGAGGATCTGACAGATGGACACAATATGGTATTAAGTCTACCTTGTCCTCTGATAGGTGGAAGTACATGTGAGAATTCCACCTATCAAATCCTCTCAGATTTTCAACAAGTCCATAAAACCAAAAAGGTGTTAGCGGCCAGTTTGGGGGATCGGTCCCCTAGTCTGAGAGGTGACGAGGGTATAGTTCTCCCCAAACATTAACGCAGATTTTACCTATAGGATAGGATTTAAAACGCATAGAAATAATAAATAGAACAGACGATTCATTGACTTGAATGCAGACCCTCGTTCTAGTCATTCTACAGCTATGCATTTAAACCTATCCGATAGGTGAAATCCAATTAGATAACATTTGGGGGGGGGGGTAAAACTGTGCCCGGAGCACTGGGAGAAGCAGAGGACTAACATGGTCAGATCTCCATAGAGGAATGGCATTATTACACCAGGATAAATATAGAAAAACACACTCGTATCCCTACACACATATATGAGTAGTCTGAAACAACTCTCACAGCCAGAGCCTGGCATGCACAGGATCAACATTACACTGACAAGTCATTGGAATTGCAAACCACATAACCATTCATTAATATTTCAGTTCATGGATCAACCCCAGACAGTTTCAAACTGATACACCAGGTAAGAGGAATATTCTGTATGTTTTGGTTGTCAATGACAATTTACACAACAAAAATAAAATAGAAACTATAGTTAATAGCCTAGTAGTAATTATTAGTTTCATTGTTTATCAATATCATTTTTAAATCAAATTGAAGCCAGGTTTTGCTCAATTAGTGAATTTACATGGTGCATAGTTGGCAATATCACATTTTTTAAAAAGTTAATACGACCAACATTTCATCGAACAGATGACCCATCACCCTACGCACAATCATTTCAGATCCTTTGAGCATCTCAAAGGGTCCACAGCATCACCAAGACATGTTCTCAAAACACTAACAATTATAATTATAACTCATGGATGAAAGAATGTGACCAGTTGCTGTTTTTGGTACTAACTTCCTGCAGAGCCTATTTTTGCAGGAGACATTGAACGAGTTTAAGGTGGTTGAAACAGTCGTCAAAATGAACCTTCTTGAGATGGTGTGGACACCAATGAGTGTTTTAGGAACCACATGATGTGTAGTTGTGAAGGATGAACACACCAGCGAGAGAGAGAGAGACACAGTTAAAACAGACGCAGAAATATGTTAGCAGGAAATCAGGGCTGCTTTCTCCATGCCTGTAAAACATCACTGACACCTATAGACAAATTGGAAAAATAGCTAGTCATTTCTTCCCTGTAAGTGGGCACATATGATCCCAACGCTAAATGAAACAAATGTTGAGATCTGTGAACATAGATTGACAGGTAGTAAGCATAGATCAAATCATTTCCTTCACCATGAAGTGAGACAAATAGGAGTACAGGATAATAAAGTAACCTCTCTTCACTTGGTTTCCTTGTCATTTAAAAGTAATGACCAAAACTTTAAAATTTAGATTGATTTTGTCAGTTGTATTATTTAAAAGTCTTGTGTTTATATGAATAATTTAACAAAATGCTATTTCCATTTAAAAATGGGGGGGGAATGCAGAGAAGTTACTTAAATCGAACATGTACATTCAAAGGAGTTATCCCATTTAATGCAAGCATGGAGTCACTACTCAGCAAACTAACCAATCCAATACAAAATAATATATATCAGTTACCAGTAACACAATCAGATGTTGGGGTATACATTCAAATCACTACTGGGATTTACAACAGCAACATTAAATTTGAGTGACCATCAACCCATTTAAAAAAATAGGACAAACAGCACAATTCTTTTCTTGACTACATCATTTCAGTGAAACACCCATCGACCTTCAATTCCTACAAGATATTTGGTACCAAGTCAAAATTGTCTGGCTGTCTATTTCAAACTACAGCCTAAAAACAAGACAACCGACAGTAAAATCTTGAGATCCACTTCAAATAGGTGTACCATTAGAAACCTAAAATATCCACATTAACAAAATGGCTGCCATTGAATTGTGGACAATAGTGATGATTCTTTAGTCCTCATTGAAATATCAGATAAGTACTGTACCTGTATTGATTGATATCATCAGCATCTTTTCAAGTACTGTACCTTTGGTAAAAATATTTTATGGTTTTCTTATTCGTTTACAGGATCAGCACATTGTGAAGCCCAGTATTAAGGGAAGAAAAGTAATCAAATTGACACGCAAATTTACACGCAAACAGACATTGCTAGGGCCCTATAAAATCAATTGAAAATGTTCCCCCTGCCCAATTTCATTTATATATTTATATTTATATCAAATAAAAACATTGGATGTTCTAAGTGCACAACAGTGTTTAAACAGGAGACCAGAAATGACATTTTGGGTGTAGTTACCCTTTAATTCATCTGTGCACCAGTGAGCGTCACTGTCTGGTGAGTGATGTTTCTGTAGCACTCATGTGATTGCAGAGTTTGCTAAACAAATGGCCAGTGGATTTATGCAAATAATCACGATACCATTCTGCCAAGTAAATATTAACCACAGAGAAGCCTGTGTTTAACTGAGAATGTTTTTGGGGAAAACCTTTCCATCTACCAGAAGACTGTCGTCGTTATATTAGCATCATCGCTAACGGCTTAACAAAGTGGTGGACAGTCGCGGACACACAGACACTGACGTTTCCTCTTCAGAAAGTTAAAGAAAAATAAGACTCACTGATGCATTTCATTCATATTTTATGATGATCTTGGACACATTTAGTCGACGCCCCACCGGCCTCGACCCATTTAGTCGACGCCCCACCAGCCCGGACACATTTAGTCGACGCCCCACCAGCCCGGACACATTTAGTCGACGCCCCACCAGCCCGGACACATTTAGTCGCCCCACCACGACCCCGCCCCACCAGCCCGGACACATTTAGTCGACGCCCCACCAGCCCCACCAGCCCGGACACATTTAGTCGACGCCCCACCCCACCAGCCCAGCCCATTTAGTCGACACCCCACCAGCCTCGACCCATTTAGTCGACACCCCACCAGCCTCGACCCATTTAGTCGACACCCCACCAGCCTCGACCCATTTAGTCGACACCCCACCAGCCTCGACCCATTTAGTCGACACCCCCACCAGCCTCGACCCATTTAGTCGACACCCCACCAGCCTCGACCCATTTAGTCGACACCCCACCAGCCTCGACCCATTTAGTCGACGCCCCACCAGCCCGGACACATTTAGGTGACGCCCCACTAGCCTCAGCCTCGGCGCCCCACCAGCCTGGACACATTTAGTTGACTTCCTACTAACATTATTGAATATTGAGTCATTCCGTTTTAATGTCTGGGTTCTGTCCACATTCTCCACAAGGTGGATTTTATAGGGCCCTACACTGTGGTTTTGTCCACATTCTCCACAAGGTGGATTTTATAGGGCCCTACACTGTGGTTCTGTCCATTCTCCACAAGGTGGATTTTATAGGGCCCTACACTGTGGTTCTGTCCATTCTCCACAAGGTGGATTTTATAGGGCCCTACACTGTGGTTCTGTCCATTCTCCACAAGGTGGATTTTATAGGGCCCTACACTGTGGTTTTGTCCATTCTCCACAAGGTGGATTTTATAGGGCCCTACACTGTGGTTCTGTCCATTCTCCACAAGGTGGATTTTATAGGGCCCTACACTGTGGTTCTGTCCACATTCTCCACAACGTGGATTTTATAGGGCCCTACACTGTGGTTCTGTCCACATTCTCCACAACGTGGATTTTATAGGGCCCTACACTGTGGTTCTGTCCACATTCTCCACAACGTGGATTTTATAGGGCCCTACACTGTCATGAAGTATGTATATATAATATATAACCCCATGTTACCATCAAGGTACACAAAATGGATTAAAAAAACCTGAGCCATCATTTTTTTGGAAATCAATCCTTCAATGTTATGGAAAAAACGCACACAAAAAAATGGCACATCCAGAAATGATATATGTAAAAAGGTAAAAACCGTGTTCATCTAATGTTAACAGCACCAAAAGCAGTAGCAACACTCACAATGGTCTGTTGTACAAAAACCGGGGCTTTAGAGTGAAGACCAACTACGCTACAGGAGACATAGCGGGCTAGTTACCTAGTTACCTAGTTACCACATTCCTGTCGACCGTTAAGGGAGTATGACCAGATAACTATTTGCCTAAAAATTAATATAGACAAAACATTTTACCAGCTTGATATTAATGTCATTAATTTACACAAAAACATTAACAAAAATTATTTTTCTTCAAGACCATCAATTTCAACGTGATAAAAATACAAAATATGGCACAGATATGTGTCAAGTTCACAATCCTTTCCATTATTTAACCCCCAAAACCATACTTTGGCTTATATTAGAGAACTGAGAGTGGTTTTAAAATAGTTTAGACATTTCAATTTGCATGTAACCATTACCTCAGGTTAGCAAGAGTCAGAACCACCTACAGTTTTGGTCATCATTTGGTGGCCTACAAAACAACTCATACAACCAACCCCCTTAACTTAAGTACCATCACAGAGTTCAACCTTTGACCCCTGCAAAATGTAGACTAATCATTTCTTGGCACATTGTGGCATCAGGTGTCAAAGAAACCCATCAATGAACAATTGGTGTATTTTTACAACCTTTCACAGGTGTTGATCATTTGTCATAAAGTACTTTTTCCAACTTAAAGAGATTTAAAAGATTTTCAAGCTCAGCAGGGCTTCCACATAAAACATAAAACATCCCCTACAACACACACTCACGCAGTAGAAGCCTGACGACACAATCAATGTTCAAAGAATGAAAGTAAAAACAGTCAAAACCTACAACAAGTTTCAGACAAATAATATATATATACACACATGGCAGCAATGAGTCAGTTCTGGTCAAGACTACAATAATGACTGATGGAACAAGGCCTTTACCTACCACCTCCACCTACCGTCGGGCTCCGCAGGGCGCGTCCCGCTCGGGGCCTCTTGTTCTGGGCCGTAGCGACCTGGCCCCTGGCCTGCATTAAGCTGAGGGAGAAGAGTGGTGACATGGTTACGGGTAAGGAGTTTGAACGAGGAATACACACCTCCGCTAACGATGTCGGTACTCCCTCTCACGGTCTCGTTCACGTTCTCGTTCTCTGTCCCCGCGGTGCCGTTCTCTCTCCCGGCTGCGTTCGCGGTAGTAGTCCTCGTGGCGGTCGCGGCTACGGGACTTGTGGCGCCGGCTCTTCTCCCGGGATCGGCTGTGGTCACGCTCCCTCGACCTCTCGCGTCTTTTAGGGGCAGAACTTACATTCATACATCAAACTCTTAACCAACCGCCAAAGCAGGTCTGTCCATCGGCCAAAACCAACAATAATTTCATAAACAATGACGTCACCAATACAACTGTCAGTAACACTTCGATCTGTCAATCAAATACATTTGAGACAATATTACCCAGACTGTTTTATAATAAGTGCATTCAACTACAGTTGGTAAAACAAACATCACAACCATTCCCAGTCAATAAGAACAGAATAGTACAGGAATATAAGCACAATGACTAGCAGGTACCGAACAGCATCCTGAATTATCAGACACCTTCAATTCATTCACTTCTCTCAGTTGTCTGTTATAACAACCAGGGTTGGAGTCAAATCGGTTCATTCCCTTATAATTCCAGTCAATTCAGAAAGTAAACCATATTAAAACTCAAGAAGAATTTGAATTACTGTGTGCTCCCTGAATTGAAATGGAACTGACCCCCCCCGCTCCCTGAATTGAAATGAAACTGCTCCCTGAATTGAAATGAAACTGCCCCCCCCCCCCCCTGCCTGCTCCCTGAATTGAAATGAAACTGCCCCCCCCCCCCCATTGAAATGGAACCGCCCCCCCTGAATTGAAATGAAACTGCATTGAAATGGAACCCCCCCGCATTGAAATGGAACCGCCCCTGCCCCCCTGCATTGCAATGGAACCATTGAAATGGAACCCCCCTGCATTGAAATGGAAATGAAATGGAACCGCATTGAAATGGAACCCCCCATTGAAATGGAACCGCCCCCCTGCATTGAAAAAATGGAACCGAACCCCCCCTGCATTGAAATGGAACCGAACCCCCCTGCATTGAAATGGAACCATTGAAATGGAACCGCCCCCCTGCATTGAAATGGAACTGCCCCCCCCTGCATTGAAATGGAACCGCCCCTGCCCCCCCTGCATTGAAATGGAACCGCCCCCCTGCATTGAAATGGAACCCCCCCTGCATTGAAATGGAACCGAACCCCCCCCGCATTGAAATGGAACCGCCCCCCCTGCATTGAAATGGAACCCCCCCATTGAAATGGAACCGCCCCATTGAAATGGAACCGCCCCCGCATTGAAATGGAACCCCCCCTCCCGACAGGAACCACAGGAGAATGAGGAAGAGGTTGTATTTACCTGGAGGCAGAGCCGTAGGACTTGTTCTCGATGCCGTGGAGACAGTCCTGAAGAGAGCTGATGAGTACTTTACAACGGTCGTCAGCAGAGACCTTGGACTGCTTGATCAGAGAGATGGCTGTCACCAGAGTCTCTATGGCACTGCCGTAGTCAGCTAATGGAGAGAGGGAGACATTAACATCACATGGTACAGCTCAGACACTTAGATAAGGGTCACTTGTGAAAGTACGCAATACAATCTACAAGCAGCACATAGATAAAATGTGTGTGTGTGTGTGTGTGTGTATTCAGCCCCTCGGTAGAGTGTGTTGTAGGATTTGTGAGGTGTGTGTGTGTGTGTGTTGTGTTTAGGGCATGATCCATACCAGCACTAGCATCTGACACCGCCCTAGAGATGGCACTACTGGAGATGGCTCGGTTCCGGTTCATGATCTCCTCAAACTCTGCCTCGCTCAGCGGTGTCCGCGCCGACTCCATCTCCCTGGGACAGAGACAAGCAGGAAGGAGACAGCGTCAATATCTTTTTAAAAAGTCCTCAAACTCAACGACAAACTCAGAACCACTAGATACAGGAAAGAGGACGTTTTAGAGGAAGGAAAAGCTATTTTTTTCAATTAGTCTTTCCTAACTCCTTGCCTTCTCAAAAGTCATTGGAGGAGAAGGTCAGAGGGGAGGGACCATGACTGTTCTCCGCCAATGAATTTTGCGAGGTCGCGCGAAATGGAGAAATTGATCAAGAGCAAGAGAGATTGAGAAAACAGAGGGGTGAGACAATCAGATGAGTCAAGGAAACACACAGCTAATGGACAGCTATAACGACACAGCAGACGCAAACCACGTTATCCAAGCCTGTGGGAATTAACACCAGTGATAACTAGCTAATCTAAGGAAACACACAACACACACATCACACAGTTTACTAACGCTTATCAAAATCATAGCTCGGCCAATCCATCAACCACAACAAGCATCCACTCTCAAAATTCAACAAAGCCAGGCACCAGGTCATTACAGGGGAAACTACTTCCTAATGTTCGTTCAGCGGGTCTGGCAGTATTTCTACTAACCCTGGGTCACTCGCATTGTGCAAGTGCTGGCCGCCATTTTTCAGATCGACCAAACCCTCGTTAATCCAGGGGTCTGGGCAGCCGCGGGGCAGGGGGGCCCTGAGGTCAAACTCACAGATTAGCGGGGGACGCTGGTTACTGTAGGCAGCCAGAGGAGGGAGGGAGGGAGGGAGGGAGGGGGAGGGAGGGAGGGAGGGAGGGAGGGAGGGAGGGAGGGAGGGAGGGAGGGAGGGAGGGAGGGAGGGAGGGAGGGAGGGAGGGAGGGAGGGAGGGAGGGAGGGAGGGAGGGAGGGAGATTCAGGAGGGTCACTAAAGAAACCACGCTTCGTAGTCAAAATACTAAAGTTAAAAAAAGACCCCCCCTTTAAAAGACGCTCCCAACACAAACACAAAACGATGACGGACTGTTGCTAAGGGAACCTGACAGTGCTATAAAACAAGGTGTTGGATGATGTCCTGGTGTTGCTTCTACCACAGCTGTTCTACATACTGAAATAAATTCAGACTAAAACTGGCAGTATGTCATTCAATAGATCAGTTTTCTTCCAACACAAACCATCATCTAGAGTAGAGTAAAGGAGATTGGAACAGAACCGAAGAAGAAGAGGGAAACTGGCTTTCTGTAGAACTGGCAGTACGTGACGTCGTGATCCTGTTGGGTTATATTACCTGCCGGCGGGTCCGAAGTCTCCCCGGTCATACGGAGGTGGCCGTCCATAGGGGTCGTTGGGCCCGTTGGGGCCCCTGCCGTCTCCTCCAGGAGGGCCCCCCATGTTGTTAGGACCCCCAGGAGGAGGGAAGAACGCTGGGTTGACATGGGGAGCCGGTGGGGGGCCTCCAGGTCGGGGCCCGGTCATGTGTGGTGGGGGAGCGAGGGCCAGAGGTGGTCCAAGGGGCCCGGGGGGGCGAGGAGGGAAATGACCCGGGGGTGGAGGGCCCTGTTGGGGGGTGGGGGGCCAGGAGGAGGGCCGAAGCCGTGTGGGGGAGGGCCAGGGGGGAGAGGACCCATGGGGGCTGGCCGAACTGGCCGGGAACATGACCGGGGTGGGGGCGGTCGCCACGGTTGGGGGCCTTGCATGGGAGGGGGAGGCCCTGTCCTGGGGGAGGGGGGCCTAGGGGTCCAGGGGGGCCTAGTGGGCCAGGAGGGGGTCGAGGTGGGCCCTGCATACCACCTGGAACACAGAAACACAAAAAAGAACCTTCTTGAGTTTGGATTCACTACCAACTGTTTGAAAGCAAATTAAAGCATTGTGGTGACCCAGTAGACGGCGCCGAGACGTTCCCAGTGTCAGTAGACGGCGCCGAGCAGTTCTTGGAATCCAGAGACCACGAACAGGGAACTCAAGTACTGCAGAAAATGTCTTCGCTTGGGTTTGATGACTTCTGGACAGGAATTGTGACATTTTAAGTTGCATGACGTGTTGTTGAGAAGATATAAAAATGCTCAAATGTGTGATCCTGTATGTTTAAGTCCCTGCGCCTTGGAGGCCACCTTGACTTCGTGGGATCAAAGTTCAAGCTGAGAAGGCAACGCAGCAAAGGACTCAAAACATTAGCTGTGAATACTGACATTGTACAACGTGAAGGACCACATTCACATCTCTGTTTGACACAAGGGGCGGGCTGCATCAACTCTTAAACTGGGTTGAATCATCTTGTTGCACCACATTTTAAACCTAGTTTTAAATTTAATCCTAGTTAAATTAAACCTAGTTTTAAATGAATCCTTGTTGCACCACATTTTAAACCTAGTTTTAAATTAAATCCTAGTTAAATTAAATCCTAGTTAAATTAAATCCTAGTTAAATTAATCCTAGTTTTAAATGAATCCTAGTTAAATTAAACCTAGTTTTAAATGAATCCTAGTTAAATTAAACCTAGTTTTAAATGAATCCTAGTTAAATTAAACCTAGTTTTAAATGAATCCTAGTTAAATTAAACCTAGTTTTAAATGAATCCTAGTTAAATTAAACCTAGTTTTAAATTAAATCCTAGTTAAATTAAACCTAGTTTTAAATGAATCCTAGTTAAATTAAACCTAGTTTTAAATGAATCCTAGTTAAATTAAACCTCGTTTTAAATGAATCCTAGTTAAATTAAACCTAGTTTTAAATTAAATCCTAGTTAAATTAAACCTAGTTTTAAATGAATCCTAGTTAAATTAAACCTAGTTTTAAATTAAATCCTAGTTAAATTAAACCTAGTTTTAAATTAAATCCTAGTTAAATTAAACCTAGTTTTAAATGAATCCTAGTTAAATTAAACCTAGTTTTAAATGAATCCTAGTTAAATTAAATCCTTCCTCTATTCTATGTTCACGTTAAACCTAGATACAAAACGACAGAGTTCGTCAGAGAATAATTAGACAGTTTGAATCCTGTTGAGATTTATAATAATTAGCCTATTCATAATGAGTTCTGTACGTTCCCAATTTGTACAACAACTGAATTGGGGCTTGTGATATGCCCAGCCTTGGTACGAATGATGATGTTATGGAACATGCTGTAACGGGCCTGATAACAGTAACATTGCAGTGAAGTAGCATTAACCTTCATTTTAACATGCATTATAGGTATTGATATTTACCAGTTATTTATGCTTACTAAATATTGGTGGGTGGAGTTGTCCATCGTCATAATAGGAGTTGTGGAGAGGGGCAAACTGCTGGGGAATCATCTCGTATATCTTCTGTGTGATCGGAGACCCGCCCTCTGGTCTGAAATAGACCCCGCCGGTCTTCTGCCGCATCCTTTTTGGCTTTCTCTTGTTAAAATAATGTATTCCCCCAGCACGCTTTCATCCGATTTGGGTCCCTCTTCTCTTTAATCTGTGTCGATCCATTAAATCTGTCTCATAAAATGGCCCAGGTGTCTCCCTTCTTTATGACAGTTGTGTTGTCAGTCTTTTTTATCCTCCAGTACTTTACTAAATTCCTCCATCAGCTCCGACAATAAATAAATATTTATTTTTTAATAAACTGATATATTTGAACTTCTTTGACCATGATCAGGTGGCTAGCGGACAAATAATAAGTGGCTAAATAACGTTAAGTAATGACAATAATACATAATATTGCATGCTAGCTAGCTTGGTTTATAAACTAGCTAGGGCCTCCCGAGTGGCGCAGTGGTCTAAGGCACTGCATCGCGAGCTGTGCCATGAGAGATTCTGGGTTCAAATCCAGGCTCTGTCGCAGCCGGCCGCGACCAGGAGACCCATGGGGTGGCGTACAATTGGGGAGGCTTTGGCCCAGCGTCGTCCGGGTTAGGGGAGGGTTTGGCAGACAGGGATGTCTTTGTCCTATCACGCACTAGCGACTCCTGAGAAGGGGCCCAGTGCACGCTGACACGGTCACCAGGTGTACGGTGTTTCCTCCGACACATTGGTGATTAAGTGGGCATTGTATCAAGAAGCAGTGCGGCTTGGTTGGGTCGTGTTTCGGAGGACGCAGAGCTCTCGACCTTCGCCTCTCCCGAGTCCATACTGGAGTTGCAGCGATGGGACAAGACTAACAACCAATTGGATACCAGAAAAAGGGGTAAAAAAAATGTAATAGCTAGCTACAGTAGCTAACAAATGAGTACTGGCAAATAATGGATTTTATTTCAAATCAGAACCATCCACGATGGATTTACAGTAGTTCTAACATTGTTTTTTTTTTTAAATTTATAACAAAACAGCAATTTTGTGGCCTCATTTGTCAAGTAGGCTAGCTACTTCGTTTCAACTCACAAAATACCTCACATATTGGTGTAACATGTCACTGATCATATTTTAAAACGGTTAATCATGAATTTACTGATCCAGATTTGAAATGAAGTGGTGCAACACATCTGATTAATTATAAACCTAGATTAGCTCTAATCCCAGATGAATTATAAACCTAGATTAGCTCTAATCCGAGATGAATTATAAACCTAGATTAGCTCTAATCCGAGATGAATTATAAACCTAGATTAGCTCTAATCTGAGATGAATTTAAACCATGTTGGTGCAACCCACCCTAGACGTCCTGTGAATTAAAATTCAAGATTGAGCGAGATTATAGATTTTGCAAGCTATTAGCAACGAAAGCCAAGAACCAGTTGGCCGAGTATCAGGACAGACAGGCCTGGATGGCTGGAAAAACAATCTTGGTATGGAGCAGGCAGGACTGACTGGTCTGGAAGGTAAGAGGTCAGCCATCCAAGACACCCCTTCTATACTCATTGTGTTGTCTAGCTTCCAAGAGTGCTGGACAGCCACTCTGTCAGAACAGCCAATAGAAACAGAACAAGCAACACAGCATATAAAGATTGACAGTTAAGACAGAATGATCAATAACCCAGGACTTAAAGTGTGGGGGGGGGAGAAGAAGCTTGGTCAGTCAGTCAGAGTCAGCCCAGGACTCCATAGACAGACAGGCCTTAATAAAGAGTCTTGGCCAGTCAGTCAGTCAGTGCAGGACTCCATAGACAGACAGGCCTTAATAAAAAAGAACATGTAAGCAGGAGGTAGAGGGGGCAGGGGGGGGTAATCATTCTTATTTAATACATTAGCACTGTGAAGGGTTGCAAAAATCCAAAACATTACCAAAACTCCCAAAAATTCCAGGTTGGAGGATCCCATTGTAGCGAATTCCCTGAGAATTACATAAACCCTCCAGCTGGGATTTCTGGAAAATCTGGGATTTTTGGGAAGATTTGGGGAAGATTTGCCAACCCTAGAACTGTTGTCAACAGGAGTCGAGGCATTTCACCTCTGGGTCGCCAATTCCCATCACGTCCCGGCGGGAAGCAATTGAAATTCATATCCATCAGGTGGCCTTCTTGGTGTCTATGGTTAATGAGTTCAGGTGGCCTCATCCCCGACCCTAGTGGGAGGAAAAACACAATCACAACAAGGCTGTGACCACACTGGCCATCCGGCCAATGGCAGAAGCGCAACTAGCAACACAGGAAGAAGTTGCCAAACCAGAAAATTAATTGTGTTTTTATTATTATTATTATCTGAAGGGGGGTGTAAAGACAGGGGCAAACTGGATAAAAACAAATGTTGAATAACCCCCCATCCCAACACAATCCAAGTACTTCACTCAACTTCTGAAAGCAAGGGGACAGAGAACAGGAGTCAGAATGTAATGAAACAGACAAAATGTGTAGAGATGATAGATTGGTGCTTTCCAATCCTTTCCACATATGGTCACGTGGAAGACAGGATAATACCCAGACAGGAGGAGCCATCTTCAGTTCAGTCCATGCAGTGCATAACACCAACGGTACTGGCCTGGCTGTCAGTGGAAGATCCATTCACACTGCTTACAGCAGAAATAGTTCACCAGAAAGGAAGCCATTTCATTGGTTGTAATCAGGGCACGGTTTAAATTTAACCAATTAAAACAGGCTTCCTTTCTGTACTGTTTTTCAGGGTATCTGCAGGTTCCATTTAGTTGAATTGAAGACTAACAACCTTTTTTTAATGCCACTTTGAAAGCAATTTAATAGTTATTTTGAGGTCTGCCACAGCTGCTAATATTCCCCTCCAGAAATGAGCCCATGGTGGTAAAAGGAGTCTTTTTGGGACTGGCTGTTATTCCGGTGCCAAAACAGACATAAAATAAGTTAGCCATTTAATCTATTTGTGCAGGGAACACATGATGAAAATACAACATGTCAAAATAGGATCCAGAATAAATCAGATATATATATATATATGGATCTTTAGAGATGAATTAACCTGTATGTTTTTTGTACCCATTGGCCTAGGGGGCCTAGGCTATTCACCACCTGAGTTAGTAGGAACTCTAAACACATTAGCTAGATCGCTAAGTCTAATAAATATGATAATGCTGTTAGAAAGCCATGCAATTGATTTAACAGTAAATGTAACGTCCTACAAAAACACTCCATCGGTAGACCTATAAGCTACTTGTGTCCACCGCAAATGGCCCACTCTGGTCCATTCCGCTATGGCATCATCTCAATGACATACTCTGTAAAGTGGTATTATTGGCCCACTCCGCTGTGACATCATCTCAATGACACACTGTAAAGAGGTGGTATTGGCCCACTCCGCTATGACATCATCTCAATGACATACTCTGTAAAGTGGTATTATTGGCCCACTCCGCTGTGACATCATCTCAATGACACACTGTAAAGAGGTGGTATTGGCCCACTCCGCTATGACATCATCTCAATGTCATACTCTGTAAAGTGGTGTTATTGGACCACTCCGCTGTGACATCATCTCAATGACACACTGTAAAGAGGTGGTATTGGCCCACTCCGCTATGACATCATCTCAATGACATACTCTGTAAAGTGGTATTATTGGACCACTCCGCTATGACATCATCTCAATGACATACTCTGTAAAGTGGTGGTATTGGACATCATCTCAATGACACACTCCGCTATGACATCATCTCAATGTCATACTCTGTAAAGTGGTATTATTGGACCACTCCGCTGTGACATCATCTCAATGACACACTGTAAAGAGGTGGTATTGGCCCACTCCGCTATGACATCATCTCAATGACATACTCTGTAAAGTGGTATTATTGGCCCACTCCGCTGTGACATCATCTCAATGACATACACTGTAAAGAGGTGGTATTGGCCCACTCCGCTATGACATCATCTCAATGACATACTCTGTAAAGTGGTATTATTTCATCTATATTGACAGTTGAGATATAATTGTTACACTCACAATAACCTGAGGCGGTCCTATTTTTAAATCATTGCATTTGTATGGGCTAATAGGAGTACGGCCAAATGTTCAAAACCTTTTAGATTAAAAAATATTAATAAAATAGCTAAATTAATCCTTGGTAATACCTTCTTAAAACAATTTCATATAGTTTAGTAGACCCCCCCCAGTTTAGACTGGGATTAGAATGACAGGGATTAGACTGTTCAGTTCCAAAAATAAGGAGTTAAATGTTATAGGACAGACAGGTCAGAACAAACTTCCTTTAGAGTTCGGGGGTCTGCTACTATCTATTGTTCATGTAGTGAATCCTATTCAATGTGTTTGCATTAAACTAATAGCAGTAAGGCCAACAAAAAAAAACATTAACCCCCCCCAAAAATGTTACTAAATATCTTGATACTTCAAGGGGTCTTAAAATTCAAAAGCAAATACACTGAACTAAAATATAAAACGCAACAAGTAAATTGTAGGTCCCATGTTGAATAAAATAAATAGAAAATATTTCTCTCAAATGTTGTCCAAATTTGTTTTCATCCCTGTTAGTGAGCATTTCTTGTTTTCCAAGATAATCCATCCACTGGACATGTGTGGCATATCAAGAAACTGATTAAACAGCATGATCATAACACAGGTGCACCTTGTGCCCGGGTGACAATAAAAGGCCACTAAAACGCAATGCCACAGATTGAGGAAGCGCACAATTGGCATGCTGACTGCATTAATGTCCACCAAAGCTGTTGCCAGAAAATTTAAAGTTAATTTCTCTACCATAAGCCACCTTCAACGTCATTTTAGAGAATTTGGCAGTACGTCCAACCGGCCTCAGAACACGTGTTTGGCTTTGTGAGGGTGAGCGGTTTGCTGACGTCAACGTTGTGAACAGATTGCCCCATGTTGGCGGTGGGTTATGGTATGGGCAGGCATACGCTACGGACAACAAACACAATTGCTTTTTAAAATCGATGGCAATTTGAATGCAGAGATAACATGGCGAGATCCCGAGGCGCATTTTGTTTAGGTATCAGTTACCAACGGATACCCAATCATGTGAAATCCATAGATTACGGCCTAATTTATATATTTCAATTGACTGATTTCCTTTATATGAACTGGAACTCGGTATAAACTGAAATTCTTGCATGTTGCGTTTATTTTTGTTCAGTAGAGTAAAATTATCCTTGGTATGACCTTCTTAAGACAATTCCATATAGCCTCGTAGAACCCCAGCCCGGCTTAGACAGGGCTTTGACTTATGGGTTACCGGTAAGTCCATTTAAGAGCATGTGGTTGGATAGCTCTCTCCAACGCCTTGAAAGTGGCCTCCAGTATTATTTGACGTTCCATTGTTTAGATTTTTTTTGCCGGCGTGTCAACAATTAAGCAGTAGCACAACATTACATTAAGCAGTAGCACAACATTACGTTAAGCAGTAGCACAACATTACGTTAAGCAGTAGCACAACAGTACGTTAAGCAGTAGCACAATATTACGTTAAGCAGTAGCACAATATTACATTAAGCAGTAGCACAATATTACATTAAGCAGTAGCACAATATTACATTAAGCAGTAGCACAATATTACATTAAGCAGTAGCACAATATTACATTAAGCAGTAGCACAATATTACATTAAGCAGTAGCACAATATTACATTAAGCAGTAGCACAATATTACATTAAGCAGTAGCACAATATTACATTAAGCAGTAGCACAATATTACATTAAGCAGTAGCACAATATTACATTAAGCAGTAGCACAATATTACATTAAGCAGTAGCACAATATTACATTAAGCAGTAGCACAATATTACATTAAGCAGTAGCACAATATTACATTAAGCAGTAGCACAATATTACATTAAGCAGTAGCACAACATTACATTAAGCAGTAGCACAATATTACATTAAGCAGTAGCACAATATTACATTAAGCAGTAGCACAATATTACATTAAGCAGTAGCACAATATTACATTAAGCAGTAGCACAATATTACATTAAGCAGTAGCACAATATTACATTAAGCAGTAGCACAATATTACATTAAGCAGTAGCACAATATTACATTAAGCAGTAGCACAATATTACATTAAGCAGTAGCACAACATTACATTAAGCAGTAGCACAATATTACATTAAGCAGTAGCACAATATTACATTAAGCAGTAGCACAATATTACATTAAGCAGTAGCACAATAGTCATCTCAGTCACATTTTTTTAAAGTCTTTTGAAAACTGAAATTAAGAAACTTTAAGACTTAAATTGATTTTGTAAGACAGACTTTAAGAACCAGCAGACACCCTGGTTTTAGCCGAGAGCCGTGCGAACAGACCGACCCGACTGCTGGAGTGGGAAGAGTACTCACCTGGGAAGTGTGGCGGGGGCCCTCCAGGTCCGATGGGCCCAGGGAAGCGGTCTCCTCCAGGGCCAGGAGGCCCGGGGAAGCGGCCTCGGCCCCTACCCATGCCCATGGGGAAGCCACCGCGGGGGCCCATGGTGGGGGGTCCCGCCTTCCCATCTCCGGACATCTGCCCACCCGATGTACCTGGGCATAAAGGGAAAGAAGAGGGCAGAGAGAACATTCAAATCCCCAACTCATTGTGCTCACCCAATTAGGTAGTTCTGGACGCTACAAAAACTCTAATTACTTCACTAAATCAATGTATTTATTCAAATAAATGTAGTTATTAATCAAATGTATAAAATATTTTAATTTCTGCATTGACAGCAGAGGCAGACTCAAGACCCAAATACTTGGGTCTGCTGCAGCGTATTTGGGTCATCCCAGGTTATCAGACCTACCTTGTCATTAAACCGTGCCGAAAAACCAGATAACTCATTTATAATTATTATTCTATAACTCTAATTGCCCGTCCCCGTGTGGAGGCACGCAGGTTCACCTACTTTTCCGAGACTGCATCTCGAACTGGCTGAGGGACTGTTTGTTGCAGGGGGTAACAATGGGGTTCTGTCCGTGGAGCTCCCGTTTAGCCAGCAGGTCCAGTAGCTTCCTAGAGGACGTGTCTGAGCCCACACACACCAGGGCAAACCTAATGGGACACACCAGGGCATAACGGGACAATGTCATCATCTCCTTCTTTCCTTATAGCTTTTATTTGGGTATTTCTTTTCTGTTTTTCTCTTTAAAATAATTGAATAAATGAAGATCAACGTACAACTACCTGTGTGTAGTTCAAAAGGTATTAGGAAAGTCAACCACAAAAAAAAAACCTGTCTGTTCAGAGTGCCAGTGTGTACTGAGGGATCATGAAAGGCAAGGAGAAAGCTCACCCTTTACTCTGGCCGTTGGCTCTGTTCTCAAAGAACTTGATCTCCAGCAGATCCTTAATGCCTATTGATCCAATGGCGTCTGTCAAATCTTCGTCTGTTGTCCACTGGAAAGGGGAGGCATTTTATTTATTTTTTACATCAAGGCCCATTACATAATTGATGCACATTAAGGGCTAGTTTCCCTGACCCCGACTAAGCCCATCTCTGGACTAAAAAAACACTTCCAATGGCGATCCTATTCAGCAGACGCTCTAATCCAAACCCATAACCTACCCACGTGAGATTGCCTATGTACAGGGCGATCCTCAAAGACCCACTGAGCACGCTTTTTATCTGGGTCTGAGTAAATGGCCCGTTTATATTCATCTTTGTTATTCAGCAGACGCTCTAATCCAAACCCATAACTTACCCATGTGAGATTGCCTATGTACAGGGCGATCCTCTTGCCAGTATACGTGTAAACCACGTTGGGCGGGGTGCTCTTGTTCCCCTCGGAGCCAGCAGGTGGGGGTAGGTTGTCCAGGTAGTCCCGGTCCTCAGGTGCGTCTCCGTTATTATTGGCCGAAGGAGAGATAACATCGTCATACAAGTCTATCTGGTCATGGGCAGGGTAGTCTGATTCCTGTGGGGGGGTAGAACACAATAGGTCAACCTTACATCACAGTCAGTCAATCAATCAATAGTTGTGCTCCAGAATGTCTTAAACTCTGGGATTGTTCCTTCATGTCAATGTGTTGGGTCCTACAGATGATATCAACAAAGACGATCTGGAACAAGCCCCAACAACATGCTTTGACACGTGTGACGGTCAGAGAGCAGAATGAAGTCTTCAGCTGTTTTGCAGTTAAAACGATTTGTGACATTCAGGACATGAAATACAAAAGATGCAGACATTACTGCACATCTGAATAGGCAAACAATGTGAGCCATATTATCAAGCCAACATTTCAACAGTAACAGTTTGTTGCCTAGAGCTGGTTTTATTTTCAGTCCAACAGTGTAATATTTTGGACAGTCCCCGTGCTAATGAGTTCCTAACAAACACTTTCGGGTACTTTGCTTTGAGTCAACAGAACATAATTTGAATAAGTAAAACATCCAAATTAGTGTTTGCAATATGCAGATTTGTTCGGTACAAATGGACTACTGCTCTGGAGATTATAACTTTGAACATTTTTGATAATATCCCTTTAAAGTGCAGATGCACATTGAAAAAGACTCGCAAGTATGACCAACCCTCAGCATACACAACACTTCAGTCTACACACACTGCATCAGAGTGCAGTTGGCAATCTTTGCAGAAAGCTGACATGCGAAACCATAGAGATAACTGCATTTTTTTTGTGTGAGAACTGGGTCAAATATCCCCCACGTAAATGAACAAATCAGTCCTATGTGATTGATCAATGAGAATCAAACTCAAACTCAAACCGAATAGCATTTCCATCTTAACTATTCTTGAACTGCACTGCTGGGTTAAGGGCTTGTACGGAAGCATTTCACGGTAAAGTCTACAATTGTTGTATTCGGCGCATGTGACAAAAAGTTTGATTTGAATAGCACTTCCATTTGGCATTAAAAATGCAGTAAATAAACAAAAATATCAGATTTAGAAAGGCAGTTGATTAAAAAAAAAATAACAAAACCATTCATGTTTGTGCAACATGGTATCTTGAAAACGTTTTTTTTTTTTGCTTTGAGAAAAATTAAAAGATTAAAAGTTAACATCAACATAACAGCTAACTTCAGCCTTCAGCAGGGGGGAGTGACGCCGAGAGCGCAACAACCTTTTAAACAGTCGCCGACCGGAGAGAAACTACACGTTAATTATATATATTTTTTTAAATAAACTCGTTATTAGCACAGTCCCTACTGTTTTATACTATTAGCCAAACAGTTACACGGTAATATGTAACTAGGTAGTTGAATACCAATATAATGTTAGCGCAAAGACAAAGCAGGCCACGGTGTTTTTGTGTTGCGGAGGCCTTCCCCGCCACTTCGCCTCCGGTACAACACTGTCGTTAACAATGGAACGACCACGTTGGCTTGCAAAGTGAAACATATTTACCTATCAAACTGTATACATTAGCCAACAAACATAAAACTAAGGGAGGTACACAACATCCACGTTACTATTTAAAAAAATATATATTTGACAAGTCATTGCGTAGTTGCAATTCAAAAAACGCTGCGACGAACACAGGCAATCGCTTTGCAGGTCTCATCGGACGCCAGATAACTCGGTTTAACTTTCAAAAAACATTTTAGCAAATAAAAATCACAGGGCAAACCAAAAATATGTCTATAACGGTGCAGGATTTAAACAACTGTAACCGTTTTGCATACCTGGTTGAAATCCTCTTCAACATCGGCGTAGATGTCGATGTGATCAACTCCGTCAGCCATTTTCCAGACCACCTCCTCCACCGATCGACCTGAACAAGACAAAATGCAAACAGGAAAGCAGAAAACGTCACATCTGGGGACATTAATCCTAGTTATCACATTTTCTATTAAAAACATTGCCAAATTGTTTGAATGACAGTGGTGTTTTGTTTGGGGTACATGTAACTGTGTACATTATGTATAAACATGAGGTTTATGCTTATTTTGTCAAAATGTTCTCTTATCACTGGTTTTATTGAAGATCAATTCTTATTACTCATACCCTGAGTATAGTAGGTTACTGTATAAAAAATAGTATTTAAAAATATTTATTCTGCATTGGCCTGAAGAGAAGAGAGGGGTGTGCAGTGAATTCGCACAATCTGAACAATACTCTCTAAATTAGGTGGATTTGATTTAGCTCATCCTAAATGCCGGATCAGTAGAGAGGAGAGATATTGTACCAAAAGTGCAAACGCTGCCCCCCGGGACCACAAAATCGAACGCACCTTTGTTCTGGCGTGTCTTTACGTAGCTGCGTCACTCCTATTTGTTCCTTCCCGGTGCGTGCACGGCGTCCGCTATCAAACTCACAGAAATCATGGTAAGCGAACCTCTTTGTTCCGTTTATAAACATTTTTATTTCAACGACATTATTGTAATCGTTAACTACACTGAGTAAAAACAACATTATCTTAAACGTGCAGTATCTTGCATAAATATGGGTTTTGTTCATTTCTTTATATCTGACGGGTGTAACATTGACTGAGGAAGCACATGGGTCCTGGACGCAGCCAACTAGTTAGCTAGCATGCTAAGGTAGCCGGTTAGCTAAAAGCGTCATGTGGTAATTTTATGTCGATGGCATTATGTGATCAACAGAAAAACCAAGCCTGATGTAAAAACAATTCATTTTCACCTGAAACTGGATTAACTTTGAATGAACGTAGCAGTAGAAGCGACGTAATTATTATTTTATTTATTGCAAACTTGCTAAGGGGTTGAGCTAACGACCTAAGCTACATTGTCTCCCGTCAGTATCCCTAGATTTGTAGTTAGCTAACTAATTGTTGGGCTTGGCCATCTAACAGTAGCATGACACGACAAAAATTTCAAAGTTTTCATGTTCTTGCACAATGACACAACTAGGAAGGCTACAGTTCTAGCTATAGAGTTTGCCAAAACGCAGTTAGTTTGGGCCACAAAGCTTCTAGCGGGTTCTTTGGAGCAGTGGGCGGAGTCATCCTGGTCCTTGTTACAGCGTCTGCTGTTCATACATACAAGTCCACCTATGACCATGTATGGTCGGCGATGTACAGTTTTGAGTTTGATAATAAAGGCACAATGTTGCTATTTTTGTTGTTGATTTGATACAAATGTAAGCATGAGTCTAGACATTTCAATGCATCATTCCCATCAACTGGCAAATTATGTCAGCAGCCTTTGGCTTCTTACACATGTTTGTCATCTTGACACTACCATAATTATGGATATTTCTTTGACCTAATATATTATCATAGAGATTGTCAAAAGATTTTACTTTTTACACAAGCATTCACCAGTTTGCCTTGCGTGGGGTGTGTGACTCTGGGAAGATTGCGTTGTCTGAGATCCTAACCTGTCTTGCAGGCGTCCCTATCCATGGCCCCAGTGAACATCTTCAGGCAAGGAGCTGACGAGGAGAAAGCTGAGACCGCCCGTCTGGTGAGCTGAGTGCTCTGTGATGTTTACTTTATGTTATGTTGGTATATTATCCCCCTTTATATTATTCTACATTAATAGCTGCTTTAATACTGTACCATTCATTTATAACAATGTTTTGTAGTGTTGTCACGACACCAACATTTTACCTACGGTACCAGGACAAGTATCGAGATACCACAGGGGAAACATTTCAGTGGCCTAATGTCCTGTTCGTCCCTTCCCCCCAACTCTTGTTCCCATATTCTAAACATTATACACATGTGCTACACGCAAAAATATGTCACTGATATTCACATCATTCTCTCAACCGCTAATGCGCACGTCGTTCTCTCAACCGCTAATGCGCACGTCGTTCTCTCGGCCGCTAGCGCGCACAGGTGAGTGATGGCTGGAAGAGGATGCAGCTGACAGACTGCAGCTCCCACACCTGATATGTGCATGAAAGTCAAGTGGACATTATTGAACCTGCCCATACAAGAGACTAGTGGCTGTTTAAAAATAAAATAAAAACCGGACTTTATTAACATAACAGGTGCCCGGTGTAGGGCTGAAACAGGTGGTAGTATCATATGAAACGGGACTACGCTATTCAAGTATTCTAAAATGTTGGTATCATAAAATGTTTTGGTACTGTGATATTACCGGTATGTCGTGCTACACTGATGTTTTGGTACTGTGATATTACCGGTATGTCGTGCTACACTGATGTTTTGGAAGAGGATGCAGCTGACAGACTGCAGCTACACCTGATATGTGCATGAAAGTCAAGTGGACATTATTGAACCTGATGTTTTGAGACTAGTGGCTGTTTAAAAATAAAATAAAAACCGGACTTTATTAACATAACAGGTATTGGCTGAAACATGTGGTAGTATCATATTTTGGTACTATTGATATTCTAAAATGTTGGTATCATAAAATGTTTTGGTACTGTGTATTACCGGTATATGTGCTACACTGATGTTTTGGGTTTTCTCCAGTCGTGCTACACTGATGTTTTGGTACTGTGGTATTACCGGTATATCTGCTACACTGATGTTTTGGGTTTTCTCCAGTCGTCCTTCATCGGTGCCATCGCCATTGGAGATCTGGTGAAGAGTACCTTGGGACCAAAAGGAATGGTATGCATCACTCAGCAAGTCTGTCATTGACATCAATGAATTATTAATACCAAATTACCAATTATGAACAATTATACTAACAAACAAAAAAACCTAAGTGCATAGCATGACTTGATAAACTCAACTAGACCAAATGTATAGTTTGCATGGCTCAAACTCACATTGACTGTCCGTCCCCAAAGCCAACACCCCCTTTGGCTGCCTTTCCTTCCAGTTCTCTGCTGCCAATGACTGGAACGAATTGCAAAAGTCATCAAGCTGGAGACTTATATCTCCCTCACTAACTTTAAGCATCAGCTGTCAGAGCAGCTTACCGATCACTGTACCTGTACACAGCCCATCTGTAAATAGCCCACCCAACGACCTCACCCCCAAATTGTTATTTATTTATTTTTGCTCTTTTGCACCCCAGTATCTCTACTTGCACATCATCATCTGCACATCTATCACTCCAGTGTTAACGCTAAATTGTATTTTGTATTATGGCCTATTTATTTATTATTTACTACATTTGCACACACTGTACATAGATGTTTCTATTGTGTCATTGACTGTACGTTTGTTTGTGTAACTGTAGTTTTTGTTGCACTGCGTTGCTTATCTTGGCCAGGTCGCAGTTAAATAAAAAATGTATAAATAAATAACCTTGCAGGACAAGATCCTTATCGGAGGTGGCAGGGAGGGAAGTGTTACAGTCACCAATGATGGGGCCACCATCCTTAAAGCCATCGGAGTGGACAACCCCGCTGCCAAAGTGTTGGTTGGTGAGTTTTGATGTTCACCAGTGTTAGCAGTTGATGTTACTCTTCAATAACACGGACCCCAAAGCAAATCAGGGGGAGGAGAATAGGATTTATTCAAAGAGGAATTGTTCATTCTCCCCTGTCCTCAGTGATTCTCTAAGAGGATTCTCTCCTGTGATTCTCCCCACAGAACAAGGGGACAGGGTGTACTTTATAACCCAGCCCTAGCCTGTGGTTGAGGAATTATAATTCCTGAAATGAAACTGGGCCCATGGCTAAATAACAAGTATCCTATTTCAGGTTCAATGTATAAACAATTTTGACCAATGAGAACTTGCCATGTAGCTATGAGTCCCGGACTAAAATTCCTCCCATGTCTCTGACCCATTGATCGTTAATCCCCTATTACATAAAAAACACTATTTCCATTGATCGTTATTACTTTGACTTTTCGTCCTCTGCGTTGTGTATTTCACTGGTTGGTGAGGGTTGTGTTCACTAGTTTAACTATAGTTGTAGGGAGATATGAAAGGCCTGCACATGGTATAATGCTGCTCCCCAAGGCAGTGGCCCTCTGCTATGCTGTCTTTCTGGACACTGTTGTTGTCCTCTCTGATCCTATAGTCCTCCTGTCTTCCAGACATGTCCTAGACCCTCTCTGATCCTATAGTCCCTGTCTTCCAGACATGTCCTAGACCCTCTCTGATCCTCCTGTCTTCCAGACATGTCCAAGACCCAGGATGATGAGGTTGGAGACGGCACCACCTCTGTCACGGTATTGGCTGCTGAACTGCTCAGGGTAAGAGTGGATGATTTACTTAACAACCCTTAATCACCCTCTTCAGCACATCTAGCTAATACTGTATTTCACATCGCAGTCTGTTGTGAAGAGATTAACTCCTGGGAGTAAAACCATTATCAACACCAGCTGTAGTGCGTTGTCTTGGTAATACTTCCTAAAGTTATCAACGATCCAATAACAAATGCTTGTTTTTTTTTGTTTCCCGTTGCAAAATGGTTTTTCTACGGTGTACCCAAATGAATACAACCCTGGTGTCTTGCCTTTTAGGAAGCTGAGCTCCTCATCGCCAAGAAGATCCACCCTCAGATCATAATCTCTGGCTGGAGGAAGGCCACCCAGGCAGCCCGCCAGGCTCTGAAGGAGGCTGCTGTGGATCATGGGTAGGCCTTATGATGAAGCATGTCTAGATGTCAGGTTTAACTGCTAGGTCTCTATCACACAACTCAGCTAATGTCATGAGATGTTATATGTTTTTAATAAGCTCTTACATAGATGATTAATCACCCATCCAAAACCATAAAGAAAGGCTACACACATTGCTACGCTGTGGAAAATACTATCCTACCCCTCCTCCTGTTTATTCTCCCCTCCTGTTTATTCTCCCCTCCTGTTTATTCTCCTCATCGCCTCCCTCCTGTTTATCTCTCCCTCCTGTTTATTCAGCCCCCCTCCTGTTTATTCTAGGCCCCTCCTGTTTATTCTCCTCTCCTCCTGTTTATTCTCCCCTCTCCTCCTGTTTATTCTCCCTCCCCTCCTGTTTATTCTCCCCTCCCCTCCTGTTTATTCTCCCCCTCCCCCTCCTGTTTATTCTCCCTCTCCTCCTGTTTATTCTCCTCCTGTTTATTCTCCCTCCCTCCTGTTTATTCTCCCCCCTCCTCCTGTTTATTCTCCCCTCTCCTCCTGTTTATTCTCCCCTCTCCTCCTGTTTATTCCCCTCCCCTCCTGTTTATTCTCCCCTCCTGTTTATTCTCCCTCTCCTCCTGTTTATTCTCCTCCTGTTTATTCTCCCTCTCCTCCTGTTTATTCTCCCCTCCTCCTGTTTATTCTCCCTCCTCCTGTTTATTCTCCCCTCTCCTCCTGTTTATTCTCCCCTCTCCTCCTGTTTATTCTCCTCCCCTCCTGTTTATTCTCCCCTCTCCTCCTGTTTATTCTCCCCCTCCTCCTGTTTATTCTCCCCTCCCTCCTGTTTATTCTCCCCTCTCCTCCTGTTTATTCTCCCCTCTCCTCCTGTTTATTCTCCCCTCCTCCTCCTGTTTATTCTCCCCACTCCTCCTGTTTATTCTCCTCTCCTCCTGTTTATTCTCCCCACTCCTCCTGTTTATTCTCCTCTCCTCCTGTTTATTCTCCTCTCCTCCTGTTTATTCTCCCCCCTCCTCCTGTTTATTCTCCCCCTCCTCCTGTTTATTCTCCCCTCCCCTCCTGTTTATTCTCCCCTCCCCTCCTGTTTATTCTCCCTCCTGTTTATTCTCCCTCCTGTTTATTCTCCCCACTCCTCCTGTTTATTCTCCCCTGTTTATTCTCCTCCTGTTTATTCTCCCCTCTCCTCCTGTTTATTCTCCCCTCTCCTCCTGTTTATTCTCCCCTCTCCTCCTGTTTATTCTCCCCTCTCCTCCTGTTTATTCTCTCCTCCTGTTTATTCTCCCCACTCCTCCTGTTTATTCTCCCCTCTCCTCCTGTTTATTCTCCCCTCAGTAACGACCAGGTGAAGTTCCAG